>NW_027063105.1:399738-564738 GCF_032884065.1 Artemia franciscana
TTGAAGAAATATGCATACAATGCTTCAGTTCTTGAATAGCATTGTATGAGTTACAGACACGATAGGTGACTAATTTATATATTTAAGACCAGAATTGCTTACACCGAGTGACGCAAAAATTAAAGAAAACATTTTTTCTTGGTCCGGTCCAGTATAGAATATCCCGGAAACTTCCTAAAGTCACAATTTCAAACGGTGGCATATTCAATCCTAAAGATGTCCATAGTCTTTCAAAAATAAAGAGTTGAAATCGATGAATTTTGAAGTTTAGACAGATACATACAATAAGGAAGCTTTAAGGAGAAACTGACGAATATTACGACAGTTTTGACAGTGTATATTAGGGAGGGGTTTACTTGTGATTGAAACGATAATTCTAATTCTATTTGGAAAGAACGTAAAAGAGGGGTTACCTAGTTTCTAACAAAGTAACGAATGGGCCTCCAAATTTGTCTAAAAAACATTATCTATTTTAGGTATCTTGCACAGATACCTTGTCTATGTAAATTGCAAATACGCCCCCAAATTTGTCCCTCAAAAAAACAATATCAAGGATTTAGAAAGGGGAGGATTTTTTTTTCATTTTTTTTCATGAAAAATACCAAAACGGGTGGATTTTTTAAATTTAAGAGGAGGATGAAAAGATCTGAGGAGGAAATCCCTAGCCCACAAACGACGTTCGGAAATAAATAGTATCTACTATAGGTGCGAGCTACTTCTATGCTACTTCGATATGAATACTTCCATATTCACATACGGAATATTTCTGTTCGTTTTAAGTTTTAAAATCAATCCTTACTTTCACTTAAAAAGAACTTCTTTTTTTATATTTAATTTCTGAACGTTTGTTTTTCTTTATTTAACTATATAAAAAAACAAGCTGTCAGACTAACCGTGTTTCAAACAATAAGCTGTAAGAACAAAAGCTAAGAGCTCATATGGCACTTGTGACGAGGTCGGAAGAGCCAAGAGCCAAACACTCATATGGTATGAGCTTTAGCAAAATTCTAAGAATCAATAGATTGATTTAAAAGGAAAATCAGAGGCTTAATGCCGGTCGAGATTTAAAATAAAACTCTAAGACACTAGGTCCTTCTAAATATCAGATTTCATTAAAATCCGATCACCCACTCGTAAGTCAAAAATATCTCATTTTTTCTAATTTTTCCTCTCTCTTCAGCCCTCCAGATGGTCGTATCGGGGAAAAAGTGTTTATCAAGCCAATTTGTACAGGTCCCTGACACGTCTATCAATTTTCATCGTCCTAGCACGACCAGAAGCACCGAACTCGCCAAAGCACTGGACCCCCCCCCTAACTCCCCGAAAGAGAGCGGATAAAGTCCAGTTACGTCAATCACGCATCTACGATATTTTCTTATTCTACCCACCAAGTTTGATCCCGATCTCTCCATTCTAAGCGTTTTCCAAGATTTCCGGCTTCCCCCTCCAACTCCATTAATGTCACAAGATCTGGTCGGGATTTAAAATAAGAGCTCTGAGACACAGGGTCCTTCTAAATATCAAATTTCATTAAGATCTGACCACCAATTGGTGAGTTAAATTTACCTCATTTTTCTTAATTTTTCCTCTCCCTCCAGCCCCCAGATGGTCAAATCAGGGAAGCGACTGTTATCAAGTCAATTTGTGCAGTTTCCTGACACACCTACCAATTTTCATTGTCCTGGCATGTCTTGATACACCGAACTCGCCAAAGCACTGGAAATCCCCCTCCAACTATCCCAAAGAGATCGAATCCATTCCAATTATGTCAATTACGTATCTAGAACATTACTTATTCTTCCCATCAAGTTTGATCGTGATCTCTCCACTCTAAGCGTTTTCAAGATTTCCGGTTTCCAAGATTTCTGTTTTCCCCCTCCCCCCCCCCTGTGTCCCCGGATCCGATTCGAATTGAAAATGGAGCATTCGAGACATAAGATCTTTCTATATATAAAGTTTTATTAAGATCCGATCACCCATTCGTAAGATAGAGATACCTCGATTTCCACGTTTTCCAAGATTTCCGGTTTCCCACTCAAATTCCCCCCAATGTCACCGGATCTGGTCGGGATTTAAAATAGGCTCTGAAGCACAAGATCCTTCTGAATATAAAATTTCATTAAGATCTGATCACCCTTTCGTGAGTTAAAAATACCTCATTTTTCTAATTTTTCCGAATTAACCCTCCCTCCCCACTACCCCACACAGAGCAGATCCGTTCTGGTTATGTCACTCACGTATCTAGAACTTGTGCTTATTTTTCCCAACAAGTTTCATCCCGATCCCTCCAATCTAAGCGTTTTCCAAGATTTTAGGTGTCCCCTTCGAGCCCCCCCACCCCCAACGTCACCGGATCCGGTCGAGATTTAAAATAAGAGCTCTGAGGCACAGTATCCATCTAAATATCAAATTCAAAATCACTCTTTCGTAAGTTCCGAGACACAATATATTTCTAAATGTCAAATTTCATTAAGATCCGATCACCTATTCGTAAGTTAAAAATGCCTCATTTTTTCTCTTTTTTCGAATTAACTACCCCCCCCCCCACTTCACCCCCTAAGATGGTCGAATAAGGGAAACGACTATTTCTAATTTAATCTGGTCTGGTCCCTGATACGCCTGCCAAATTTCATCATCCTAGTTTATCTGGAAGTGCCTAAACTAGCAAAACCGGGACAGACAGACCGACAGACCGACAGAATTTGCGATCACCGTGTGTCATAAATGTCTATATGTCATGGCACTTGGTAAATATCTAGTGCCGTAAAAATTGGATTCGATACAGCTTTGAAGTGTTAGAATGAGAGAAAAGTTGAGATAAGATCAAAAAGCTGAGATTAAAAACCTTGCTCCTGGGGTTGCAGGGTGGGCCATTTTATATCCAAAGGCATAGTTATTTGGCATTTCAACTATGATGAAGAAAACGAATATCTATCTCAAAATTTTGATCGGACGTTTTAGGGAAAAGGGGGCGGGGAAAGGGCCTAATTGCCCTCCAATTTTTTCGGTCACTTAAAAAAGGCACTTGAACTTTTAATTTCCTCTCACTATGTTCAAGGACCATTCAGTCGATACGACCACTCGTAGGAAAAAAAGAATTAACACGCACCCATGATCTTTCTGCTGGCAAACATACAAAATTCCGCATTTTTGCAGATATGAGCTTGAAACCTGTATAGTAGGGTTCTCTGAAACATTGAATCTGATCATGTGATTTTTATGTAGATTCTATGGGGATCTTTCTCTTTTTTCGAAAATCAGGCAAATTTTCTCAGGCTCGTGGCCATTGATAGGTAAAATTAACCTTAATGAATTTTTATACGTGTTCCTTTCTGTATTTTCCTCTCTTTTCTTTAATCATATACCTCGCCATGAAATATGCCATAAATTTCTGCATCGCCATTAAATAAATTGTTGTCACAATTCCTTAAATTTAAAATATGATATCGATACAAACAATGAGTACTTGTATCTTATAGCCCACTGCACCTAAGAAGTGAAGTTAGGTTAATCCTAATGCAACAATTCTTACTTCAGAATATTCAGAATAATTGCAGCTAACACATTTTTTATAAAGATCCACTACACTTTAATCCCCCCCCCCCTCTTATGTGCAAATATATATCCCAAATTATATATTTTCCAGCTATTCTCACAATGCGTCTCCCTTGTTTCAAACTGTGTAACTGTAAATTGAATCAGCTGTGACGAAACAAAAATTGAAAAAACAAGTTGGGTGAGAAAATGCATTGAAAATTAAAGGGGGGGGGGATAGAGAATAGCGAATCTGCATGCAAAATTATTCATCATATTATGAAGTAAGAATTGTTTATTTTATAGGTAATTAAGATAGGCCTGGTCAAGAAATAGTCAGAAATCCTAAGTCCCAAGTTAGAAATCCATTATGAATCCAAATATAAGATTAATTTTACAAAAACTTCCTCTCCCTAATGCGAGGCTCCCACTACGTCAAGAAATTGCTATTTAAAGATGGGGTGTATACCTTAATCCATAAACGGAAGTCGAATGTCCCAAACTACTCCGTAAATGGTCGGAATATTGTATAAAAGTAAGTTAGGTCATTTATTCGGCCCAAAAGAAAATATTCTTTTCAACCTACTTACAGCAGAAGACCCTTTTCTAACTATTTTGGTATTGAAAGAAGCCAATAGCTGAACAAATTCAAGATCAACTAATAAGTGTCAGAAAATATTAAATCTATTCGACGAAAAGCCTTGCGAATAATTTTCTAAGAAGATGAAGTTCCATTTTATTCTTCTCAGATACATTTAGTTTAGAAGGACTTATGCAGGAGACATAATTTTTGTCTCTGTTTTCAAAAAAATGCAGTAAAAACGTTTTCATGGATAATAATTCCCTCAAAAGATCCTCCTTACTCAGACCTGATCCATCCTGGACCGTCAATCAGGCTGTTCTTATCTTATTTTTCAACTTCAAAATATGAAATCAAAATACCCTTATATCAGTGAAAATATTAACAATATACACAACTAATTTACTGCTTGTTGTTTATAAATATTCGCTAAGCTCCTCCTTTTTGAGCTTTAATTGGCCTTTTTTGAATTTGTCAGTCTAATCTGTTTTATTTTTCATGACATACTATGGCCCGTGTATGTGTATACATGTTTTTTAATCTTTTATTTAACTGTTATCTTTTTTTATATTTTGCTAAAACTACGGTGCATTCTTTTGCTATTTTTAAATGTGTAAGCATTTTTACACCTTTTTCATGGTTTTAACCTTCCAACCTTTTTAAAAGTTTTCTATTTTCTGTGTTGACCCCCAAATTCAAGTTAAGCTCAGCCAGGCTTGTGATAGTTATTTAGAAAATGGTAGATCTTATTTAAATGATGTTTGCATTTATCAACAAATTTCTGTTTTGTAATGAATAATTTTTAACATTTAAAAATTTGACCTATAAGTTACAGAACAATGATTCAACTAATCGATTACCTATGAATGCGCAGACACATTCTGTAAGAGCAAAAAGTCAATCCTAGGTTTCCCCTTTAAATTTCTTTCAATAAAACAAAATTCTTTTAGCATGCATATTATTTTTCTGACTGATAGCCAAGGGCAAATTCGCACCAACTATTTTACTAGTAATTTGTACCTATCACATGAGAAATTTCCCTCACACATTCGGCTGCCTCTAATGAATAATATTTTCATGACCCGGGAATAGCTCCATTTTTCCTCTTTGTATTTCTATCCAAAATATTCTATAGTACTGTAATCGAGGTATAAACAATTCAGTAAGAAATAAACCATTTTTCTGTTTTAGTTCAAGAAAACAAAGTTTTAAAGTGGTGTTAAGTCAGAGAAATAATAAAATTAACATATTGAGCAGAATTATATCGATTATTTTACAATGTTAATAGTAAACAAAATTGATCAGTATTATAAAAAAAATCATATCGTTTATTTGACGGAAAATTGACGAAGTCAATTGAAGTTTACTGGCTGCTACTGCTACTAATAGCCAATCACAGCCGAAACCACCTGAAACCAGTACAACCAGGGCTGTCAATTCACAAATTTTAAGGGGGGGGGCAAAGATCTTTTTGATTTTTATTAAAATAAACATAAAAAAGTAGCTTTACAAATCTGGGAGGGAGGGCATTTTTTATTTTCTTCAGCTTTTTCTTGATTTGAAAAAAAAATCAATTTTGAGAATCTTACGGGGGGAGCTTGGGCTTTTTCTTTTTATCGGTTGGAAATGCCAAATAAGGGTATGTTTCAAAATATAGGGAACAATTGCTCCCCATGCCTCCCCCTAGTGCCCTTAACTACACTGTACAGCCGCACTTGGCAATACCTATCTGAATGCATCACTTCTCGAGGGAGGAGGCTTTGTGATTGAAAGGTTTAGCTGTAGTCCCCAAAGAATCTGAGGATGGTTTTATCCCATGTCCATTCCACTAACGTTATAATTCCACCAAATACAGGTTTTACTACTGTTAATCTTAAACAGCCATGAAGGACGAAGAGGACTGCATAGGTTCGAATGAGGGCTGTATATGCCTTGCAAAGGTTCGTTTGAATGTAGATTTTTAATAGGGCATTTATGCAAAGAAAGGCTATAGGGCTAAGCCCTTTTCCATGCGAAAAAGAAACAACTGATACTCCATCGGTAAATGGGAGTCTCCTCTTACTTTGTGTACCCTGGTGGAACTATTATGTAATTTGCCACTCTACTCTTGCTTTAAGTTTAATCAACCATCTACGCGATGAAAGGCTTATGGACTTACCGGAACTATTAAAAAAAAAAAACTTTTTTTAACTGAAAGTAAGGAGCGACATAAAAACTTAAAACAAACAGAAATTATTCCGTATATGAAAGGGGTTGTCCCCTCCGCAACGCCTCGCTCTTTACGCCAAAGTTTGACTCTTCCTCACAACTCTACTTTTTAAAACAATAAAAAACAAAACAAAAACAAGTTTGTTCAACTGAAAGTAAAGAGTAACATTAAAACTTAAAACGAGGAAAAAATAATCATGTATTTGAGAGTGTTCGTTCCCTCCTCAATACCTCGCTCTTTACACTAAAGTTTTTTTTAGTAGTTTCAAAAGAGATATTTATTCTAACTAAACGGCCTTTTTGATTCTGGGGGTAATTCTTAAAGAATTGGATTAAAATCCGAAGTTTAGTATAAAGAGCGAGGTATTGAAGAGGGGACGTACCCCCTCATAGAGGTAATAAAAAACACACAGATAAAGAAGTTTATTGCGTAAGTTAATTTGCAAGTTACGTATATTTATTACAAATAAAAAAAGTTCTTCAAATAAAATTTAAAGTTCTATTGGACTTTTTTACCTAACCGTAAAAATTGGAGGGCTACTAGGCCCCCTCCCCTGCCCATTTTTCCTTAAAATCGTCCGATCAAAACTTTGAGAAAGCCATTTAGCCAAAAAAATGAAAACTAATATGCAAATTTTGTTGTAATTATTCATGAACGGTGAGCCAAAATCAGAACCCGCATTAATTCAAAAATGTTAAGAAATTAAATAAAAAAAAGTTTTTTTCTACTGAAAGTAAGGAGTGACATTAAAACTTAAACGAATTTCTCATTGTTTTTTAAATAGTGCTAGAGAATCCAGCGCTAGCTTCATGACGATTCTCTTCCCCCATTATAAATTCCTCTATGGAAAGATCCTATCACGGAACCCCCTCCCCACCATCATAAGTCACAATTACTAGTTACTTACACCATATGCACCTGTCACACCAAAACTAGTAGCCTCCCCCAAACTAATAAGTTTAGTTTATTTAATAAGTTTAAAACAAATTCCCCCAAAACTAGTTTGATTCTCAGAGTTGCAACTGCATGGCCATGTGACACCAAGACTAGTAGCCTCATGCCTAGTTCAAATGGAAATAGTGAAATTCCTTTTGAGAGCAAATAGCAAAGAATGATACCAGCTGTTGCTCCTAATATTATGAGAAAATAAAAATGGATAAAATTACCAGCTGAGAACGTCTCATTAAGTTTCAGTTTTCAATCAAGCTACCGAAAATAGTCATACCTCTTTTTAGATCTAAGACACTCAATAAGCCTCTATTTATAATAATAATAATAAAAAAAAAAAACTGTTCCCGATTCATGTCAACTACCTTATATTCTACATTGCCACAGATTATTGGTATCTCATTGGGTTTCGGTGAGTCTCTTCTTTTCTCTTAATAGCATGCTGCCATCATCACTGTTATCCATTTTTGACTATTTCAATATTCGCTGTTCTTCTTCTTTGAAATTTGAATTATTTTCAATGTATGGTGAGACTCTTTTCCATGACTGAAAAAGCACAAAAATGTTGTAAACAGTCATGTTTTACTGGTTCACGAAATATACATCAATGGACATTTACAGCTCAATGGGGGCTCCACTAAAATACAGTTATAGTAATGTACACTCAATAGATTAAGTCCTCCCTCTTCCCCCGGCAGTGCTCCACACATTTAATATCTAATCACACTTGGATTAAATGTCTAATTAAATGAAAAGAACAACAGGTTCTTTCAACTGAAAGTAAGAAGCAACATTAAAATTCAAAACGAACTGAAATTATTCCGTATATGAAGAGGTTATCCCCACCCCCAGCTTAGTACCTTTTCTCTTCAACTAAAATTTTTATCACTTTTAAAAAGCTGAATATTCTAATAAAACTGCTCTTGTGTTTTAGGCTTCATTCTAAAAAAAAATGGGAAAAAAACTTAAAAAAGGGGGGAGATTAAAGAGTAGCGGAGCTGCATGCAAAATGTGTTAGCAACATTTATTTTTTATATTATGAAGTAAAAATTGTGTCATTAGGATTAACCTAACTTCACTTCTTGGATATGGTGGCTATAAGACACAAGTACCAAACTTTGTTACCCACAAAGCTATAACACGTCTCACTTCCTTAAACTCCTGAATAAGCATTGTGTGCCGCTTCGGATTCGTTGAAATACTAAGGGCACAAAAATGAAAACATATTTAACCCTCTGGATAATCTGAAAACTCGGCTTTCCTGCAATTTTTTTTAGCTGCTATGAGCATTATTTGGTTAAAATTTGGCCTTGGGTTCTTATGAACAATGTTGTCAACGATAAAAAAAAATTAATAAACTTTGAAACAGAAAACAATTAGCGGAAATTAACTCCTCTTCGACAAAATTCAAATTTATAAAATCTATTGATTTTAGCCTAAAATCTATAGAATATTAAGATAGGCCTAGCTAAGAAATAGACAATATTGTAAAGTCAGAAATCCACTGTCAATAAAAATATAACATTAATTTTAACAGAAACCCCTGTCTCTAATGTGGAGCTCCAACTGCGTCATGAAATTGATATTTTAAGAGGGAGTATATGCCTTAACCCATAAAAGGAAGTCGTATGTCCGAAGCTACTCCATAAATGATCGGAATCTTGTATAAAACTAGGTTAGGTCGCCTATATATATTTGGTCCACAAGAAAATATTCTATCCAACCTACTTACAGCACAAGACCCTTTTCTACCTATTTTACCTATTTACCTGATAATTAGGTAAATCCGGCACTGTTTGTTTGCAGGACCTATGTGAGGCATTTATTTATTGTAAGGTCATTCATCGAAAAAAAAAACTCTGAACCTTAGAGCATTTTTAAGTTTTCATCCTTCAAATATTAATAACCCCCAAAAATAGGTAAATAGGTATTAATAACTAATTAAAATTATTTAGAATCACACCAAAACTAGTACCCTCCCCCTAATGCCTAGTTCAAATGGAAATAGAGGAACTCCTTTGAGAGAAAATAGCAAATAACGATACCAGCGGTTGCTCGTAATAATATAAGTGAATAAAAAAGATTAAATTACCAGCTGAGTACGTCTCATTAAGTAACAGCTTTCAATCAAGTTTCAGAAAAAGATCATAATTATGTTTAAATCTAAGACACTCACTAAGCCTTAAAGAGTAAAAAAAAAAAGTTCCCGATTTATGTCAACTACTTTATATTCTACATCGCCATAGACTATTTGTATCGCATTGGGTGTCAGCGAGTCTCTCTCCTAATAACATACTCCCATCATCACTGTTTTCTATTTTTGACTTCTTCAATAGACGCTATTCTTCTTTTTTAAGTATGGACGCTTTTAAACATACGGTAAGACTTCTCCTCGACTGAAAAAGCAAAAAATGTTGTAAACAGTTTCGCTTTACTGGTTCACAAAATATACATACATCTATGGACATTTACTGCTCATTGGGACATTATACGGATATTACAGCTCAAATGTGCTCCAGTGATAAAAACATCAATCTATCTACCTAAACACTACTTAGGAAGAAATTCGAGCTTTCAGGAAATAAAAATTAATGAAGATGATAGAATGCGAAAAAGTAAGATAGAAATTCGTATGTCCACCCGATTTTATTATAAAATAAGGTCGAAAATAGTTCAATAGCACGCCGAAATATTGATTTTCTGAGAATAAGAAGTTGTGTAGTAGGAAACCGGAACAGCTTAATTTAAATCAACCTGAACCACCCAAGGTTACCGCCAATAACCTTAGCCGAGCCTCCAGTAATACATATCTAAACAACGAAAACAAAAAAGGCTGGCAGTATAAATTACCAAAGAAATAAAGAGCGGAAAACCTTTTTGTCTATTAATATTAATTAGACTAAAAAACTGAAAGTATTATTCAGTCTTCAGGACTGTAAATTTCACTAACACACTAAGAAGACTTCTTGGTTGAAACGATGTCATCTTGCAAAAGGAGACTTGAGAGCTGTCTTAGGGATTTTCTGGGACATGCAGGACGCCCTGTCGGTATTATCGAACTAAATACTAGCTGATAAAATTTATATTTTGTTCCCATTATTTACTCATTAGAGTTTGAAAGGAGAATCGGGAAGCCAAGAAAAAAGGGAAGCTTCCGTCTTCCTCACTCCTAAAAACTATTCTTATAACTACATGAAGGATTCGCCACTGATATGCTGAAGGAAATAATCCTTCTTCAACCAAGCCTGAGGTGATTTGGGAACCAAACATCCGTTTCTAACTCCTATTATCTTATTTATTTTGTCAAAGTCACTAGAAAATGCCTTGGAAAATTGATACCTGCCTATATTTAACTTCCATATAAGATCTCCCAACAGTATTTTACCATGTGAAATACCAGGTATTAGTTCAGAAACTATTCACTGAATTCAATATTGACACCCTAGTTCCTAAGAAGTCACCAGTTGCAGCTCATGATGATATGGTAAATAAAAAAAGAGACAGAATTACCATCCGAATGCGTCCTCTCCCCAACCAAAAACCAAACTGTTCTTCTCTTAGAACATGACCTAGAGAATCTCAAAATCATCATACTAAGTATCATCATACTAAGCTAAGGCTTCTATAATTACCACACTCACACTGATTATTTTTCCAATTAATTAAAAAAAAAATTTCCCAAAAATTAATTTTTTTAAAGAAAAGTAAAAAAAGGCATTTTAAACTTAAGACCATTAGGGAAAACTTCTTAAAATAATTCAAACTCAAAACAACCAGAAACTACTATTAAGGGAATAAATGAAAACCAAAACAAACCGAAATTAAATAAACAATCATAGCAAACAGAGAGATATAGGTACTAATCTACAAGCAAATCTTCTTTGGCTTAGGAACCGTTTAACGTTTGTTAATAGTTTTTTTAGTATTAATAGGTTGATAATAAATTGAATATAAATGAATAAATAGATCTTAAAACGAATAAAAAATAAATTTACGTTCAAGTCGAAAGTAAAACAAATAAAAATTCTTACAAACAGGATATCACACACAAAATTTTCTAAAATCAAATACTAATCAGAAGTTTCGGAAGAGGGCTCAAAAAAATTAAATAAGAAAAGGTCTAGTTGCCCTCCGAATCACTTTTTAAAATCCCCCTCAACGTACCTTGAGGGTTCGAGCTTAATACTGTTAGTAGTTCATGACAGATTACACACACACCTTTTTGATACGCTGGGTGCAAGTAGTATGTTTTGATTTAGTTTTACATGTCCTTCAACATTCGAAACAGTTTTACCTAATTACTCTCAACCGTTCCGAACACAACCAGAATCAGTCGATTGTCCTCGGCATCTTTTTCAAAAGATGTGAGGGGTTTTGTCACCCCAACAGGTCTTACTTAATATAATAAATCTTTCTTAAAATGTAAGAGCGAAGTTATTTGATCTTTTGACTATTTTAACCTTAATTCTCATGAGCCTTTCGGATACACCCACAACAAACATTTTTCCTATTCTTAATGATAAACCCTGTATGTAAATAATACGCAAATTGCAAAATTTACAATCTTTTCCCCAGATTTATGGGGGTATTGCATCCCTGGATGAGTTCTATTAGATATTTAGACTAATTTAAACGTATTGAAAATTAAAAAAGAACTGATCATTGTAAAGGAGAGGAAGCATCTAAAAAGGGCAAGAAAAAGAAAGAACTGGTTACCTTACAATCTCCCTTCAACATCCCTTAACCTACCTTGAAAGTTTCAACCTATAATACCCCAAGTTATTCCATATTCGCTACTGATATTCACTTTTCAAAACCAACAAAATATAATTAATATTGATTGTGTTTGACATTCCTCTCAAAATTTCCTTAAAGGTTTTGCCTTAATATTCTTAGCTTTTTTTTAGGTCCATGATCAGACACACCTTCTTTTCTTAAAAACCTTAAGTGTTAATAATGGGCAACTTGAATAACATGGTGCCCTTGTCCTGGGAGGGTGTCAAACCCGGAAGAAGTTATATACCTGTGGACTATTTTAGACAAAATGGCTATCTCAAAACTTTTATAGAATGAATGGTTGAAAAAAAATGTGCCGGAAACTGGTTACCCTCCGATCAAATATGGCTCTTAAAAAAAGACACTAGAACTTCTTATTTCAAATCGAAGGAGCTCCATCCAAAGCTTGAACGACCTTTTCTTCAATATGAAGTTCCTCTGGCAAAAAAAAATACTAATAATGCACTGAACCTTTATGGCTCTTCATTATAGCACTGATACCTCTCATAGATCTGGTTTAATTAAAGTTTTATTACAATTACTACTTACTTCCCCTTTTCTTAAATTTATTTAGAAAAATCATTTACCACATCATCAGCACCCAGGGCCTATTTATTTTTTTTATCCATTGATTATCATCTCTAATGCTTCCTCGCATTTTTGCTTAAGATAGTACAATTATGCTTGATACAGCTAATTGCCTAATGAGAATATTGGAAAGTTTTGAATTGTGGTTAAATTTTCTGCAATTTCAGTAATTTTATCAAAGGCCTCCATTTGTCCTTGGTTTATATTTTAAAGCTTTTTCCATTTTCCTTACATTCCTTTCGATTTCATAATATTTTTTGTAAAACCCCTCTTCTTTTTTGTGAAACAAAGGCGACTTCACGATTAATTCTAACTGCATTTTCAACAATCCTTCGTAAGAAACCATCTGCAATTTCGCAAAGTTTTTCCTAAAATAAAATTGTTCCACCTATTTTCTACATTGTAGAATTTCAAACTCTCCAGTTTAATATTTTACTCTTCGCTTACCCCCTATGTTTCCCTCCCCTCTATATTCGTATACATAACAGATGGCAATGACCCTTATCCTATTTGATTCTTCCAGTATATCCATTCCAAATTCGAGTGAATCAATAGTTTTTTGTTTTTTTTTTTAAATAAAAAGTTCTAATAGGAATAAATCCTTTGAATAGACAGTGATAAATTTCAAAAAAATACTAGATATTTTGGGTATATATGGAGGGACCGCCGTTAGTAGTAATACTGATTAACGCAGTAAGTATTAGTAGTGATAATACTACTGATGACGTTCACTGCATATGTGACCAAAATATCAATTATTTTGTGAAATTTACGAAATTATCTAGGTTACTTTTAGCATGAAGATCTGGAAGAATCATTTACTGTCGTATGGGGATTCTTCATACACATATATAAAAGACCAGGTTAGAGAAAATAGTTCTTCCTTTTCCAGTCTTCAGTCATTTTTTTGCGAAAAAAAAGAATCTTTTGGAACCTTCCTGATATAAAGAAAAGATCAATGGAGACATGATCCAATTGTTGTTTGCGATATAAATGACAAAATCAACACCACACTCGAGATTCATACCAATCTCACAAAATTATAAAACGAGGACGGAAATCAACAAGCGCCTGTAGTTTCATCATCTTCTGGAAGTACATGGGTAATATCAAAAGAATCTGACCAGTTAGCTTTCCATGTGGATCTTCTGATGTTTCTTTTTTTCTTGATGTTCATCTATCAAGTTACAAAAACAGGAAAAATTCAATGGCAACCACTTCAGTTACTGACCATTTTCTGGTGACTAATCAGTATATAAGAGGGTATCAGCAACTCCTAAACAGTTTGTTCAGAAAGATAAATTTTGAGACTATCGTGGTAAACATTTACTACTCCTGGATTTTTTTAAAACGAGCATTTATTTATCACTGTTATTTTCAAAACTTTTTTTTAAGTTACTACGGGGCAAAAATTGTTCATATCAATGGCAACATTGGTGAATTTATTAGTCTATTAAGATGAAGCTGAGATTTAATACCGAGCCCCCAGCAATACACATTTAAAGCAACGAAAACAAAAAGCCTGGGAGTTTTAGTGACCGCAGAGGAAAAGAGAGTCAAAACTATTGTGCAAAAGGGGGGATGACAGCTGTCTTAAGGATTTTCTGGGACCTTCTTCTGTCTTAGGGAGTTTAGAGACCTACTGGACGAACATTTAGCTTTACCCAATTAAATACCAGCTAATAAAATTTCCGTTTTTGCTCCCATTATTTCCCCCTTAGAGATTTGAAGAAGAATCGAGAAGCTAACAAAAAAGGCAACCTTCGTCCCATCTCCCTCACTCCTTAAAACTATATGAAAGATTCGCTCCTGATACCCAATTAAATACCAGCTAATAAAATTTCCGATTTTGTTCCCATTATTTCCCCATTAAAGATTTGAAGAAGAATCGAGAAGCTAAGAAAAAAGGGAACCTTCGTCCCATCTCCCTCACTCCTTAAAACTATATGAAAGATTCGCTGCTGATATGCTGAAGGAAAAAATCCTGCTTCTTACACGCCTAAGGCGATCCAGGAACCTCAAGTCCACTTTAATTAGCTAGTTTATCGACTCAACATCACTAGAAAAATTCTTAAAAAGAAACTTATATCTGACTTAATTTGATTTCCATTAAAAATCTCCCAAAAATATTTTACCCTCTGAAATGGAATTCATTAGCTCAGAAATCAGTCTCATCGATCAATATTGACTCCCTTATTCATAAAAAGTCACTAAGAAAAGATACCAGCTCCTATGCAAAAAAGATAGTAAATTAAAAAAAAAAAATTACCAGCCGAGTACGTCTAATTAAGTTTCAGCTGTCAATCAAGTTACTAAAAAAGATCATACCCCTGTTTAGATCGAAGACACCCAATATTCCCAAGTTATCGAAAAAATAAAAATAATTATTTTCCCGACTTATGTCAACTACCTCATATTCCACTTCGTCAATGTCATCGCATAGGGTTTTGGTGAGTTTCTTCTCTCCTAAAAACATGCTGCAATCATCACTTATCTCCATTTTCGACTTTTTCAGTAGATGCCGTTCATCTTTGAAATTTGGACTCTTTCCCAATATACAGTGACTGTTTTCCTCGACCGAAAGGGCACAAAATTGTTGGTAATTAAACAGTACCCTTTTACTGTCATCATCCATGTTCTCCATTTTCGACTTTTTCAATAGATGCTGTTCTTCTTCTTCGAAATTTGGACTCTTTTTTTCAACTGAAAGGGCACAAAATTGTTGGTAATTAAACAGTACCATTTTACTGGGTCACTAAATATAAATCAACAAACACTTACAGTTCAATGGGGGCTCCACTAAAGTGCATTTATGCAAACGTGTACTCACTAAACTCAGCTGTTTAACAACACCCCCCCCCCTCCCCGCCATTGCCCCATATATTTTATAGATTAACACGCTTGGATTCAATGTCGCAAAGAAGCTTCTTTTGATAAAAAAAATAACAGAGAAAGATGCTCATAATTATATGATAAAATATAAAAAGAGACAAAATTACTAGCCAGCTATGTCTAATTAAGTTTCATCTTTCAATCACGTTATGAAAAAAGATCATATCCCTGTTTAGATCTAAGATACCCAATAAGTTTAACTTTTAGTATAAAAGTTAATCTTTTTTGTGACTTACATTTTGTTCCTTTTCTTTTTCATTGCATAGCTTCTTTTTATGTTAGTAAGCGAACAAAAATTGACTTATCTCATGTTATAAAATGGTGTCGGAAAGAAAATCTTTTCCAAGTTAAAAAGCAATTTAATACCTGAACTAATACGCCTTGATAAGGTAGTTTATCAATTGAAGAAATATGCATACAATACTTGAGCTCTTGAGAAGCATTGCACGAGCTACAGACACGATAGGGGATGGCTTTAAATATTTAAGACCAGAATTGCTTACATTGAGTGACGCAAAAATTAAAGAAAATATATTTTCTTGGTCCGGTCCGGTATAGAATATCCCAGTAACTTCCTACAGTCATAATTTCAAACAGTGGCATATTCATTCCAAAAGATACCCGTAGTATTTCCAAAATAAACAGTTGAAACCGAGGACTTTTTGATATTTTTAATTAATTAAACGATAACTTAAATTTATGTTGATATATTGAAATTTATATGTGATAAGTGAATCGTTGTTAGTCAATGCGGATCGCTTTTGGGATGTGAAGTTTCTTCCCATTTTATCTGGTTTTTCATGTTACTGAACCTAGGCCTTCTCCAGAGTTCTTGGTATCTTTTATTTTATTTTAATAGCTTTTTTATATTATTATTATTATTTTTTATGTTTATTTCGCTGGACGTGTCAGCGGGCGGTGTTATTGACCGGGCAATGACGGGAGAATATGTTTAATTACACTTGTATGAATTGCTTGTAGTGAAGTATGGATGCTGTATTTATATAAAGAAGTTTTTCCATCCCGTGTATTACGAATTTGTCTTCTTAGCCGGGCTCTGGACCTTTTGTTATTTGTTCAAGGAGGCACACTCGTGCCTCTATAAAGAGGCGACACACGACAATGTTAAGCGATCTTCGGTTCCAGTGGTCGCAGACGGATGGGGAGGGATGCATTTCGTAGCCCGAGCTCCAACTAAGAAACCTGCAAAATTTCATCCCCCTCCAACTTTTTCTTCATGGGGAAAATCTGGCCGAAAGTTTCGACCTGTCAACCCAAGCCCCTCTTTAACGTTGTCCGATCGGGCTGAAATTCACAAGTTAAGGTCCCCTAGGGCCCAGGAGCTTATCCGCGAAATTTCAGCTTGATCCGATAACTCCTTCCCTGTTTTCCAGGAACCACGCATAGCCACTTAAAATTCATTTACTTTTTTTTTCGCCACGCCTACAGGTCACATCCGACATCGGATCTGGGTGTACGAAGACTCATTCGATGCGGAATTCTCCGAGTAAGTGCCCATGAAAGTTTCGTAGGAAAATCTTAACCCCCCGAAACTTTCGACCCTCCAACCCCCCCCCCACCCCTTTTAACGTTGTCCGATCGGGCTGAAATTCACAAGTTAAGGTCCCCTACGGCCCAGGAGCTTATCCGCGAAATTTCAGCTTGATCCGATAACTCCTTCCCTGTTTTCCAGAAACCACCCATTAGCTATTTAAATTAACGGATTTCTCTCCATAAGAGCCCATGTTAATTTGAAATTTTTAAAAGCTATTGAGAAGTTATATTTACACACATGCAAGTTATTAGCTCAGTTGGTAGAGCGTGAGACTTTTAATCCTCTGGTCAAAGGTTCAAGTCCCATACGGGCGATTTTTTTTCACAACATCAAAAAAATTTTGATAACACCTGGACAGCTTATCATTTGAGAGATAACAGAATATTAGCTTCTTATGAGCAAAAGAAACATTTCGGTCATTCTATCTATTTTTTTTTTTTCTATTTTATACAATGATTTAAAAGCGGGGGTGGGTTCCTCTCCTAATTCCTGTACGAGGAGTACAGGAACTATTAAATTACATCCACCATGGATTGTAGAAAAACGTACAGAATTAATATGAAAAAAAATTAAACCTGTACAAAAGAGTCTTTAAAAGCAGGGGGTTTGCCTCTCCTAATAGTCTTCTTATAGTCCTAATTATTAAATTACATCCACCATGGATTGTAGAAAAACGTACAGAAATAATATGAAAAAAACTTCGTTTTCTTAAAGAGTTAAAGAGGCTGCGTCCCAAAGCCGAACCTTAAAACGTACAGGAATTAGAAGAGGCAGTTGGGGGGCTGCCGCCCCCCAAACCCCCAGCTTTTAAAGACTCTTTTGTACAGCCTTTTTGTTTTTTTGCTAACCCCCCGCTCTTGGCTTCGGAAAGGCCCTCTTTTAATTAACAAAAAATTGAAATGAATGAATAATGGAATAACTTCGAAAAATGTTAAACACAAGAGGACAGGAGAACCATTGCGCCGAAACTAGTAATTAGTAACAATGAAGTCCCCCCACAAAAAAAAACCTGTACAAAAGAGTCTTTAAAAGCTGGGGGTTTGGGGGGCGGCAGCCCCCCAACTGCCTCTTCTAATTCCTGTACGTTTTAAGGTTCGGCTTTGGGACGCAGCCTCTTTAACTCTTTAAGAAAACGAAGTTTTTTTCATATTATTTATTATTATAACGAACCTGAACCTGAATTTAGCTGATTCATTTGAAGTTTAGACAGTTACGTACAATAGAGAAACTTTAAGGAGAAACTGACGAATGTTACGACAGTTTTGACAATGTATATTAGGGAAGGGGTTTATTAGCGATTGAAACGATTATTATATTTGGAAGGAGCGTAAAAGAGGCGTTGCCTAATTTCTATCTAAGTAACAAATGCGCCTCCAAATTCATCAGCAAAAAAAGCATTATCCAACATTTAGAATGAGGTTTTTTTTCAACCTCATTCTAAAAATTCTGAGGAGGAAACCCCTAACCAACAAACGACTTTCAGAAATAAATATGACCTTAATACTTTTATCTAGGGAGCTCGTGCATTTATCGTCAGGAATTAAAATTATGCGTACATGTTGCATAAATATCTCTTGCTCATTGTCGAATCATTTTATGGTTTGTCGTAAACATCAACAATTAACAAAGGATACCAAAAGAAAAAGTACTAAACACATCTTCGAACTTGCATTTCATCCAATCAGGTTGTTCTTAAACTTCCTTCTCAAACGAACACAACGGAGAAAAGTTATTGATGAACCCTTAAAGTGTCTTTTTTCCCAAGGACAGGTAAATAAATCAGAGCGATGTCGGCACACAAAACCTGCATCAGATAGGCTTTCTACAAATAAATTCATTTTTGAGTAAAAATTCCAATAATTAGGAGGCATCTTGTTCCATAATGGAACGCGTTGTTCACGGTCCAAATAAACCTTCCGTCGTGATTCCGAGAGCTCACGTTTCGCAGCTAACAGTCTGATTTTGATTTGCTGACTTATCTTCCAATTATTCCTAACTTTTTATTTCTACTTAATAGAAAAACATTCTGAGCCTTGGCTATTCTACTGCTATCACCTTCAATCTATCTACCGTCTTGTCAATAGCACTAAATAACGACGAAGAGTCCTGGTTGAACTTCGCTGAGGTAAGGATGCTGGGACTGTTTTGAAAAACTGTTCATTTTAGTTTTATTGATTTTATACTCTTGTAAGTTGTTTTTTCTTATTTGGATTGCTGAGGACGGCCCTTGAACATAGGGCCGAAATATTCATTCTAATTTGTTTCCCATTGTCTTAAAAAAAATTCCCTATTGTTCTTCTTGTTTTAGGTGTTTGCAATAGCACTACCCAGGTAAGTGAAGTTATCCACTTAAACTACCTTCTCGATACACAACATTACCTCTTCATCTTCACTTCTTCAAAGTTCAGGAAACTTGGCCTTCTTCACGTTAATTTTAAAACCTGTTGGCTACTGGCTCCTCGAGCTTCCGAAAATTCCAATAATCAGTCATTTTGCTAACATCTTCATCTAAGACGCTTAAGTTATCAGGATAAACTAAGTCTAGAAGAAGTTATTTTCCGAATAGATACCATACTCTCCCATAGTCTTTGACAAGTTTCTTAGGACGATCCATAGAAATGGGGATTTTGTTTTTCATTATTTTTCTGATTGAAAACAAAGGGTGAATTCGCACCAACAATTTCACAAGTAATTTTATATTTTATTTTAATGAATATTTTTGGGACTTCCTCCATTAGGCATAAAATTAAAAAGTATTACCACAATCTGTCTGTGCAAGCCCTTAAATGTGTTTTCTTTCAATTCAAGTTATAATTACATAGAGAACTGCAATATTTATTTTTAAAAATAATAAAACCTCTGCTAACGTTTCTCTTAAATAAGAAAACTCTTAAATTGAGATTGATTCTCGGAGTTGCAAGGGCTTACACCTGTCACACCAAAATAGATAGCCTCCCCCTAATGCCTAGTTCAAATGGAAATAGTGGAACTTCTTTTGAGAGCAAATAGCAGAGAATGATATCAGCTGTTGCTCATAATAATGTGAGAAAATAAAAATGGATAAAATTACCAGCTAGGTACGTCTCATTAAGTTTCAGCTTTCAATCAAATTACCGAAAAAGATCATACCCCTGTTTAGATCTAAGACACTCAATAAGCCTCTAGTTATAATAATAATGATAAAACAAGAGTAAGAGCTCATATGGCACTTGTGACGAGGTCGGAAGAGCCAAGAGCTCACATGGTATGAGCTCTAGCAAAATTCTAAGAATCAATAGATTGATTTAAAAGGAAAATCAGAGGCTTAATGCCGGTCGGGATTTAAAATGAAAGCTCTGAGACATAAGGTCCTTCGAAATATCAAATTTCATTAAGATCCGATCACCCACTCATAAGTTAAAAATACCTCATTTTTTCTAATTTTTCCTCTCCCTTCAGCCCCCAGATGGTCGAATCGGGGAAAACGACTTTATCAAGTCAATTTGTCCAGGTTACTGACATGCCTAACAATTTTCATCATCCTAGAACATCCAAAAGCACCGAAGTCGTCAAAGCACTGGACCCCCCCCCCCCTACTCCCCTAAAGTAATCGGATCCAGCCCGGTTATGTCTATCAGGTATCTACGACATTTGCTTATTCTACCCACCAAGTTTCATCCCGATCTCTCCACTCTAAGAGTTTTTCCAAGATTTCCGGTTTCCCCCTCCAACTCCCACCAATGTAACCAGATCTGGTCGAGATTTAAAAAAAAGAGCTTTGAGACATGAGTTCCTTCTAAATATCAAATTTCATTAGATCCGGTCACCCGCTCTTAAGTTAAAAATACCTCAATTTTTCTAATTTTTTCGAATTAACACAACCCCAACTCCCCCAAAGAGAGCAGATTCAGTTCGGTTATGTCAATCATGTATCTATGACTTACACTTATTCGTCCCACCAAGTTTCAGCCCGATCTCTCCTCTAACCGTTTTCCAAGATTTCCTGTTTCCCCCTCCGACTCCCCCAATATCCTAATAACATGCTCCCATCATCACTGTTCTCCATTTTGACTTTTTCAACAGACGCTGTTCTTCTTCTTTGAAATTTTAATCATTTTCTAGGTACAGAGAGACTCTTTTCCATTACTGAAAAAGCACAAAAATGCTGTAAACAGTTATGTTTTACTGGTTCACAAAATATACATAAATGGACGTTTACAGCTCAGTGGGGGCTCCAGTAAAGTACAGTTATAGTAAAGTGCACTCAATAAATTAAGTCATCCCCCAACCCCACACACCCCCCCCCATCCCCGGCATTGCTCCACACATTTAATATTTCATCACACTTGAATTCAATGTCTAATTAAATGAACAAAACAGGATTTTTTTCGACTGAAGTTAAGGAGCAACAATAAAACTCAAAACGAACAGAAATTATTCCGTATATGAAGGGGTTACCCCCCTCCCCTAGCTCAGTGCCTTTTCTCTTCAAGCTAAAATTTTTATAACTTTTAAAAAAGTTGAATATTCTAATAAAACTGGCCTTGTGTTTTAGGATTCATTCTTAAAAAATTGGGACAAACATTCAAAATTAAGAAGTTATTGAGGAGGAAGGTAATCCCTTCTAAACGGAATAATATATGTTCGGCTCGAATTTTAATGTTGCTTTACTTTCAGTTGGAAAAAATATTTTTTTTAAGTTAATTTCTGATCTTTGAAAATAATGCCGTTAAATCTGGCTCAAGTTTCATTAAAAATCCCCCGTAAAATATTTTACTTAAGATAGACCCACCCTTAGCAAACTTTTAGCTGACAGGCTAAGTTATAATAATTTTTCCGATCACTCCAAAATCCTCCCTTCAGCGAAGATAATTTGCCGGAAATCATCAGCATAATCAAATTCCAAAAAAGTTTTTCTTCCCCATTTGATTCTATGTTCTCCCACTGCCTTTACTGTTCTCCTCAAGACTAAGTTCATCCAACTGATCCATATTAAATGGGGTAGGATAGGATTTCACTAACGCCTGATTTAAGACAAAACCTTCGGTTAACCTCCTTTCCTATCTTGACCGCAACAACGTTATTCTCGTACTAGCACTAATACTCTTAATATATTTGTCTGGTATACCATACAAGGGTAAGACCTTCCCTAAGCTCTTCTATCTACAGAATTGAACGCTTGCTCATAATCTATAAAACTGAGGAGCAAACGTGTTTATTGACTCAGACACTCCTCAGTAATTAACCTAAAGGAGGCCCTAGAAGGTCAATCATTTTGATCAAGTTTCTGTCAATAGACTGATGTGTGCTTTACTTAATCTTCATTCGACCCTTCAATCAACCCTTCAATCTTGACCAAAGCTAATGTAACACACTGCTTTTGATCAAAATGATTGAGTCATTCAAACTTTCTATCAATCACAGTCAAAACTTGACTCAAACGTCAAACAGGTTCCTAGACTCATGCTAGAGTCAATCGATTGATGAAAGCTTTTGATCAAAATGATTGGCCGTCTAGGGCCTCCATAAGAGTAAACATTCGGTCGACACATCCTCTACCTTTCCTAAACCCGCACTGTTCTCCTCTTAAAACTTTGTGAACAGCATCTCTCAGTCAAAAAGATATCATATTACTAAGTAATTTGGTACCTACAGAGACTAGGTTAATGTCCTTTTAATTACCATATTGACTCTTTATCACTTTCGGTACTTATCTGTTAGAGCAACAACACTCAAGAATTACACTGTCTAATATCCGAGAGCAAACCGGTTTCATTTGTCTGTTTTAAGAGACAATTAGCTTACGCTCAGTGGAAAACAAGTAGTTTGTGACATAACACATTGGACTAATATAATTTGGGATATATATTTGTACATTAGAGGGGAAAGTAAAGTATTTGGACAGCGGGAAGTTAGAAAACAATGCTTACTTCATATTTGGCAGAATCATTGTAGCTAACACACTTTGCATGCATCCTCGTATACTTTACCTCTCCCCCCCCCTGATGCACAAATATATACCCCGAATTATATATATTCTCAATGCATTTTCCCACCCGTAATTTGTTTTTACAGTTTTTGTTTCGCCACGGTAGATTCAATTTATAGGTAAAGGAATTCACATCAGAGACGCATTGCGATAATACCTAGAAACTATCACACATTAGTGGAGGGGTTTGGGGTTAAAGCATTGCGGGTCTACATAAAAAATGTTTTAGCAGCAATTATTCTGGATATTATGAAGTAGATATTGTTTCATTTGGAAAGACCTAACTTCACTTCTTGGGTGTCGTGGCTATCAGACCTTTAATTTTTACCTTTGTACCTTTTTACCTAATTGTACCTTTAAAATTGGGATAAAGCATTGCGGCTCTACATACAAAATGTTTTTGCAGCAATTATTCTGCATATTTTTAAGTAAATGCTGTTTCATTTGGATTAACCTAACTTCACTTCTTGGCTGTCGTAGCTAGAAGTACTTTCTAATTTCCATAATATTTTTCCTTATAACCTCCCGGCCAATTTAAGGACGACTAGCTTCTTGTTTGGCCCTGGATGGTAGGCCCAAAAGGACGATCTTTGGTAATGTGTCAACTTTCAATTCTTTGGGAGAACACCTAATAAATTTTCCGCCGTCTTTTGGAGTGCTCAAATCTCTCTTTCGATTACATATACCAACACATATATAAATAAATACTTATCATAATGGAAATAAATCGTGCGAAAAACTAAAAACGACATTATTTCAAACTTTCCAACTTTTTTGGAAATTCTTGTCTTATAAGTAAAAAAATAATCATCGCTCTTGTCTATATGGCAGATGCGATCAAGGTGCATTAATTCCAAAATTTTAATTTTTTATCCTGGAGAAAAATTATATCTTTAAATCTGCTTTTCGAACACATATAGTTTTCCACTCTGGTCTTTACAGTCCCATTCATAAATAAAACAGCATTATTTTGTATAACCCAGGATTGATCCTAAAATTGCAGGAATTACTCCAATTTGTTTACTGTTTTTGTTATATTGGATCTTCCTACTTAACTTTAATAGCTTTATTGTAAAATTAAACATAAAAAACAAGTTTTTTAACTGCAAGTAAGGAGCGAAATTAAAACTTAAAACGAACAGAAATTATTCCGTTTATGAAAGGGGTTGTCACCTCCTCAACGCCTCGCTCTTTACGCTAAAGTTTGACTCATAACTCTACATTTTAGAAAAAATAAAAAACTTTTTTCATTCTATATATTTCATTTTATCATTTTATATTTGAAATTTTTCTATATATTTCAAATTTTTCATTTTATATATTTGTTTATTTAATGTCACATGTTAACTAAAACCTTAACAAAACAATATCCCCCTTCAAATCCTGTGGCATGATATGCAGGAGGAACAATAAAAAAACACAAAAAAGATTGGATTCATTTAAAATTTCATAAAGACGTAAAAGTGGTAAAACAGGAGAATATGGATTATTATGGAGAAGATAGACAATATAATGACATATATGAGGGGAGAGGGGGGGATTTAGGGGACCAATCTCCCTCCCTTTAATGACGTCCCGAGAGAGATACGAATTTAATAGCTGTACAGTCTGTTTATAAGTGACCTATCTGAAACCAAAATTCAGTTGCGTAAGTTTGCCAAAATCCAGAAGAATCTACTTGAGCTAATTTTCCCTAATTAAGTGAAAATGACAGTGAAAAATGAAAAATGAGCCATATAGTACCATAATGGCAAAAATATACTAAAGAAAACTATGTCATGTTTCTCTGGATGCTTTATCTAGACGGGTTTATCTTAATTTCGACATAATTTTTTAAGAAACTAAATGGTACTTCTCTGTTACGGCGCATATCTATATAGAAGCTAAGTAAAGTCCGTTTCTCTGACTAATCCTAATAAAATAGCTCAAAATATGATGCAAATATAATACTTTAGAAACAAATTGGAGCTATATATTTGCAAATTCGGGGGGATGGGGGGTAAAGTATAGCGGGTGAGCATCCAAAATATATTAGGTATAATTATTTTACATATTACACAGTGAGAATTGTTTTCTAACTTCACACTGTCAAAAAATTATACCCCAACCACCTCTTGTGCAAATATATAGCCCAAATTATATATTTCCCATCTATTCTGTTACTTGTCAAAAAACTAATGAAGAAACCGGTAATGAAAAAAAGGTTTTTTTTAAACTGAAAGTAAGGAGCAGCATTAAAACTCGAAACGAACCGAAATTATTCCACATACGAGGGAGTTGCCCCCCCCCCTGCTCAGTACCATTTCTTTTCACATTAAAATTTTATCTCTTTTAGAAAAGCTGAATATTCTAATAAAACTGCCCTTGTCTTTCAAGAATCAATCTTGAAACAAGAGCTAAGAGCTCATATGGCACTTGCCACGAGGTCAGAAGAGCCAAGAGCTCATATGGTATGAGCTCTAGCAAAATTCTAAGAATTAATAGATTGCTTTAAAAGGAAAATCAGAAGCTTAATGCCGATCGGGATTTAAAATAAGAGCTCTGAACCACGAGGTCCTTCAAAATATCAAAATTCCTTAAGATTGGATCACCCACTCGTAAGCAAAAAATACCTTATTTTTTCTAATTTTTCCACTTCCTTCAGCCCCCAGATGGTCGAATCTAGAGTAACGATTATCAAGTCAATCTATACAGCTCCCTGACACACCTACCAATTTTCATCGTCCAACCGCACCACCTAACTCTCTCAAAGAGAACGGATCCAGTCCGGTTACGTCAATCATGTATCTACGACATTTATAAGCGTTTTCCAAGAATTCCAGTTTCCCTCTCCAACTCCCCCTAATGTCATTAAGTCTGGTCAGGATTTGAAATAAGAGCTCTGAGACATAAATTCCTTCTAAATATCAAATTTCATTAAAATCCGGTCACCCGTTCCCAAGTTAAAAATACCTCAATTTTTCTAATTTTTCCAAATTAACAACCCCCAGCTCTCCCAAAAAAAAATGGATCCGTACCAATTATGTCAATATCGTATCTACAACTTGCTTATTCTTCCCATTAAGTTTTATTCCGATCACCTCACTCTAAGCGTTTTCTGAGATTTCCGGTTTCCAAGATTTCTGTTTCCCCCTCCAACCCTCTATGTCCCCTGATCTGATTCGAATTGAACATGGAGCATCTGAGACATAATATTCTTCTGTATATCAAGTTTCATTAAGATCTGATTACCCATTCGTAAGATACCTCGATTTTCACGTTTTCTAAGAATTCCGGCTTCCCCTTCCGACTCCCTTCAATGGTGCTGGATTTGGTCGGGATTTAAAATGAGAGTTTTAAAGCACAAGATCCTTCTAGATATCAAATTTCATTAAGATCTGGTCAACCGTTCGTAAGATACAAATACCTCATTTCTTCTAATTCTTCCAATTTACTCCCACCCCCAACTCCACCAAAGAGAGCGGGTCCGGTCCGGTTATGTCAGTCACCTATCTTGGACTTGTGCTTATTCTTTCCACCAAATTTCATTCTGATCTCTCCGCTTTAAGCGTTTTCGAAGATCCCCCCCCCCCTTAATGACACTGGATCCGGTCGGGATTTAAAATAAGAGATCCAAGTTTCGAAGTACTTCTAAAAATTAAATTTCATTAAGATACGTTCACTCTTTCGTAAGTTAAAAATACCTAATTTTTTATAATTACCCCTCCTCCTCCCCCCCAACTCCCCCAAACAGAGCAGATCCGTTCCGAATATGTCAATCCCAAATCTAGGACTTGTGCTTATTTTTCCCACCAAGTTTCATCCCGATGGATAATTTGTTATCCACCGGATAACAAACGACTATTTCTAATTTAATCTGGTCCAGTCCCTGATACGCCTACCAAATTTCATCGTCCTAGCTTACCTGGAAGTGCCTAAAGTAGCAAAACCGGGACAGACCGACATACAGAATTTGCGATTGCTATATGTCACTTGGTTAATACCAAATGCCATAAAAATTCGGACAAACGTTCAAATTTTAGCATAAAGATAAAGGCATTGAAGAGGAAGGAACCCCTTTTAAACGGAATTATATACGTTCATCTCGAATGTTAATGTTGCTTTACTTTCAGTTGAAAAAATTATTTAAATTAATTTCTCATTGTTTTTAAAATAATGCCGGTAAATCTGGCTTAAAACTCCACGGGAAAAAAACGTAAAGTTTGCTTTTGTTTGGTCCTGGATGGTATATTTTTCTACGTTTTTTTTTTTTCGAAATGACAACATCCTTAGGGTGCATTTCATGTTTGCCAAAATTACAGAAAAAAACTTTTTTTTTCCAACTTAGCCCTCCTGAAACCAACAACATAGCTTAGAAAATGTAATTCAACCGTTTTATCTGAAGCAATAAAAGTTGACTCAAAAGAAATGATTTTTAATCATTGTCAAATTCTTATGATTTTTTATAACTATCTTTCTGTCTCATTCATTTGAAATTATGGAAATTTTAATGCCCAGGTCCCAAATACACCAGGTCCCTATTCTCATTGGAAGGAACAGAAGCTAATCCAAATAGGGGTTGGTAAAACAGTGGTTGAGTTAAAAAAGGCAGTATTACCAGGGATTAAGTTGCATGGGGGTTGAGTCAAAATATGTTTGAATTGTTCATTAAAAAGGACAGATTTAAATGAGGGCTGAATTGCACAGAAATTGGGTAAAATGAGAGTTCGTTTTTAGGGGTTGAATTCAAAGTGAGTTGTTCCACGAAGGATAAGGTGGCTCAATTATATGGAGGTTACACTCTAATTATTTTCTTATTTTTCCCTTAATTTTTCACGCAAGTAATTCAAAAGTAAATTAGATCAGCGTATAATATTATATCAATATTATGTAGGAGGCAAGATAATATTTCGGCAGAATCAATTTTCAAAATTCACACTCGTGTTTACCCTTCTATAAAACAGTGTACCGCCATAGGGTGTACTCAAAGCTTTATTCTAAATATAAATAAAACAAACTACTTTGTACAGCACTCAATTCCCTTCCACACCATTTCCCCTTGAGACAATGGAATCTAACTATCTAAGAAAGATGGAAGGGGATATACATGTATTTCTCTCCTTTACAGTCTGTTAAATATTTTGGCTTTTTAAGAAAAATGAATTACTTAAATACAAAATGTAGAGTTCAGACTTGTTGCAATTAAAGACAGGAATGTGTATCTATGATATAATCAAATCTTAGCTGCGTCCAGGCGCGGGGGGGGGGGGTTCTGGTTTTGACACCCCTGAAAACATAAAATAATTTTGTAAAATTTGTAATTAAATCCATGTAAACCAATGATCAAAGTATTAAATCCATACAAACAAATAATTCGAAAAGCCGTGGTTGACTGTGCTCAATTTTTTAGTTACTTAGAATTAATGCAGTGGTATCCTTGAAGATACAGTTTCAAATAGAAATATTAAGCCCTTTAGAAAATCCAAAAATAGTATTTACTCGAATAGTTTGTTATATAAAACTAAAAGAATGGCCCGTCAAACTAAAAATATCAACTAGTACACTAATCGTAACCGGAATCCAAATGTATAAAAACAATAACAACGTTTCATCAAAGAACTGGCTACATTCTATATTCATTCAAATTATGTAAAGCCAAATAATTCAAGGTTGTACATCAAAAGTTATAAGGCTGCTGAGATCTACCTAGTTTTTCGAAAAAAAAAATAAATAAATAAAAAGAAAGGAGGCTATACTGATTTCAAACACATCATTAGACTAAAAGGCATATTTTTGTATCCGAAGTCATAGCTATTGGGCTTTTCGACTATAATGAACAAAACGACTATCTAAAAATTTTAATCGGGATATTAGGGGAAATGGGTGCGGGGCAGGGGGCCTAGTTGCCCTACAATTCTTTCGGTCACTTAAAAACGAAACTTGAACTTCTAATTTCCGTTCAAATGAGCCATCTCATGATGTTCCAAGACCAATTGATCGATACGATTACTTGTGGGAAAAACAAAAATAAAATAAGAACAAAAGGAGACAAATAAACAAGCATCCATGACCTTTCTTCTGGCAAAAAAAAAATACAAAATTCCGCATTTTTGCAGATATGAGCTTGAAACCTGAATAATATGGTTTTCTGATACGCCGAATCTTATGATGTGATTTTTATTGAGATTTTATTCCCTTTTTTCAAAAATCTGGCAAATCTTAGCAGGCTCATAGCCTTTGATAGGTAAAATAAAACTTAAATGAAATTTATATTTTTTCCTTCCTCTCTTTTCTTTAATCATATACCTCCTGAAATTTCTGCGTCGCCTTGAAACAAATTGTTGTCACAATTTCTTCTAATTTAAAATGGGATATCCATATAAACAATGCGTACTTGTATCTTATAGCCACTACGCCCAAGCTCTGAAGTTAGGTTAATGCTAATGAAAGAATTCTTACTTCATAATACGCAAAACAATTGTAGGTAATACATTTTGCATGCAGATCCACTACAGTTTAACCCCCCGCCCCTTCCCATATTTTCTCTCAAAAGAAGTTCCACTATTTGCATTTGAACTAGGAAATAGGGGGAGGCTATTAGTTTTGGTGTAACAGGTACACGCACTTGCAACTCAGAGAATCAATCACATTTTAGAAGTTTTCTTATTTAAGAAAAACGTTAGCAGAGGGTGGATTATCACTAAATATAGATATTACATGTAATTATAGCTTGAATTGAAAGTAAAAGCGTTTAAGGGCTTACACAGACAGATTGTAGACGAGGGGGAAGTAGCGATAGAATCAGGAATGATCTTTAACCTTTTATCGTTGAATTAAACTAAGTTTTTTCATTTTTATGCCTAATGGCGGAAAGCCCAAAATATCCATTAGAATAAAATATAAAATTGCCAGTGAAATAGTTGGTGCGAATTTGCCCTTTGTTTTCAGTCAGAAAAATAATGCACATATTAAAAGAATTTTGTTTTATTGAAAGAAATTTAAATGAGAAAACTAGGACTAAATTTTTGCGTTCACAGGATGTGTCTGCGCAGTCATAGGTAATCGATTAGTTGAGGCATAGTACTGTAACTTATAGGTCTTGTTTTTAAACATTTAAAATTTTTTATTGCAAAACCGAAACTTTTTAATAAATGCAAATATCATCTAGATAAGGTCTATCATTTTTTAAATAACTATCAAAAGCCTGGCTGAGCCTAACTCGTATTTTAGGGTCAAAACAGAAAATAGAAAAGTTTAAAAAGGTTAAAACCATAATAATGGTTTAAATATTCACTTTTTTTAATTAGCAAAAAAAAAGTAACAGTTAAATAAAAAATTAAAAAACATGAATACACATGTTCGGGACATAGCATGTCATGAAAATTAAAACAGATTAGACTGGCAAATTCAAAAAGGGCCAAATAAAGCTCAAATAGGAGGTTATTTATGGCAAAAAAACTTCGAATATTAATAACCCCCAAAAATAGGTAAATAGGTATTAATAACTTCTTAAAATTAATTAGAATCAGAATTTTCTAAAATCATAGCTATTATAAAAAAGAATGAAAAATGGCAAATTAGAATCACAGTAGATTTGAAGGGGTTCAAACCTGAAAATTTCCTTTAAATATTCCTCAAAAGGATCCCCCTTTAAAGATATCTCGATGGTATTTATATATTCCCTTTAATTCCCTCTCTTTTCCTTTATCATATACCTCCTGAAATTTCTGGGTCCTCAATGAGATTACTCGTTGTCACGGTTTCTTCTATTTAAAATGGGATATCCATATAAACAGTAGTATCTTAAAGCACCTATCCCTTTGCTTAAACTCCTGAAAAAAATTTGTGTCCCTATCACTATTAGGAATAGATACTTCCCCGACTTGACCATCTGGGAGGAGGGGGGAGTGGAAGGACGGTTAATTTGGAAAAATTAGAAAAAATGAGGTATTTCTAACTTATGAACAGGTTATTGGATCTTAATGAAATTTGATATTTAGAAGGATCTTGTGTCTAAGAACTCTTACTTTAAATCCTGATCGGATCTAGTGACAGTGGGGGGAGTTGGAGGGGAAAATGCCTCTTGGCTCTTGTTATCCTGGAGAAACTGCTTTTCGAAAAATTGTATTTTTCAGTTTTGGTGTCTTTTGGCTCACTCATAATTGAAGTAACAATTTTTTTATAACCCAGTTGTAATCCTAAAACTGCGAGTAATAAAGGATTTTTTTTTTTTTTTTTTTAATTTTTTTTTTACAGTTTTTGTTATATGGGATTTTTTCCAACTTAGGTTAATAGCTTTATCGTCAGTTGATTCAATTTACAGGTAAACAGGTTCAAACAAGAGACGCATTGCAAGAATACCTGGAAAATATCGCACATTAGTGGAGGGGGTTGGGGATAAAGCATTGCGGGCCTGCATACAAAATTGTTTTAGCAGCAATTATTCTACATATTATGAAGAAAATATTGTTTCAATTGGTTTTGACCTAATTTCACTTCTTGGGTGCCGTAGCCATAAGACTTATAATTTTCACAATATTTTTCTTTATAGCCTCCCGGCCAATTTAAGGTCGGCCTTAAATTGGTCGGCCCTGGATGGTAGGCCCAAAAGGATGATCTTTGGTAACCTGTCATCTTTCAATTCCTAGGAAAATTACCTAATAAATTTTCCTCCGTCTTTTGCAGTGTCCAAATCTCGGTTTTGATTACTCATACCAACACATATATAAATAAATACGGTACTTACCAGTTATATAATAGACACTCGGGAAGTGAAGTTGGATTAATGCTAATGAAACAAAACTTGATGAATATATATTAGTTTAGAAACAAATTTGGGCTATATATTTGCACATTAGAAGGGGGGGAAGCAAAGCATATATTAAATGTGTAAATAAAAAAATGAACAAAGAAAAAACCGATTTAATTCCTATAAAGCAGTGAACAAAAATAAAATATATAGACTATACTTTAACTAAAAAAATGAAAATACTCCGAATATTTCGGCCCCACGTCCGGGAGCCTTTCTCAACGGAAAAAATAAAAAAAAGATTACAAACCGACAATTTAAGACTTTTTTAAGACATCATAAAAAAAAATACCACGAGAAATAAAACACCACACACAAAAATATATAAACAATAAAATAAATAAGAACAACTCACATTATAAAACAAAACTCCTGCACTGACGGTAATAACTTTAGAATAAAACTATAGCAACTGTATATAATGAAACTTTCCTCTGCCACATTTGGTGTATAAATAGGAATCTATTAAAAATGAAATTTATAAATACTTGCAACAAAACAAACGCAGGTCACCCAACCCCAAATTCAATCAAAATCTTACACGTTGAATTTTTCATTTGCTATTTTAACTGAAGTCTGTTGACATCTTACAGCATTGACCTTGCTTTGACTTTCGTTCGCAAGGTTATTACTTTTTTAATAAAAAATATATTTTTTATTTTTTTAGTTAAGGTATAGTTTATATATTTTATTTTTGTTCACTGCTTTATAGAAATTAAACCCGTTTTTTTTTTTTACTCAATTTTTCGTAAATGGAAAACCAGTGTGGTCCAAGAAATTATTCATTAAATGTGAAAACTAACCATTGTTGTATTTAATATATGCTATGTTTACACCAACCCCAGCCCATAATGCGCAAATGTATGGCCCGAACTTTTGATAAAAAAAATGAAATAAAATAAAAAAATATGATGTAAATATAATACTTTATTACGAAAATTATAAATTACGACCTAGAATTATGTACCCAGAACGCCGAAATGTTAAGAATCGCGTTAAAAGGGGGTCTTCCTTCTGCCTTTGCTGCCGCCTAACCGGTTATTATCCCATCTGATCTTTTCCATCCAAATGATCGACAGTATAAAGAAGTTACTTGACAAGTTTCTTGTGTCGAAATTTTATAATGTCTATTATATAGTTTTTTGTTTATAAGTTTCATTTCTTTCAATGAAAACACCGAAAGTATGCAACTGTCAAAATCTAAGGGAAGGGCAACAATTTAGGGGACAAATCCTCCTCCCACAAATGAGGTCCCAAGAGAAATGCGAATTTAATAGTTGTATAGTCTTTTGTTTATAAGTAGCCAATCTGAAACCAAAAATTCAGAGGTCAAAATCCAGGGATAGGGGGGGGGGGTATGAAGGTGTAGCTAATTTTCCCTATTCAAGTGAAAATGACAGTGAAAAATTAGCCATAGAGAGCCATAACGGAAAAAAATATACTAAAGAAAGCTATGCCATGTTTCTCTGGATGCTTAAATTATGCAGGCTTATCTTAATTTTGACATGATTTTTAAAGAAACTAAATGGTGCAATTCTGCTATATCGCCTTCCTAAATAGAAGCTAAGTAGAGCCCGTTTCTCTGACTAATCCTAATAAAATATCACAAACTATGATAAAACTATATTACTTTAGAAACAAATCTAAGGTATATATTTGCACATTCGGGGGATAGGGGTAAAGTATAGCGGGTGTACATCCAAAATAAGTTAGGTATAATTATCCTGCATATTACGCAGTGAGAATTATTTTTATAACTTGACACTGTGAAAAAATTCTTCCCCACCCCCCTAATGTGCAAATATATAGCCCAAATTATATATTTCCCATCTATTCTGTCACCTGTCTTAGTTTGTCTAATGCTAAGAAGAAAAAACTAACGAAGAAACCGGTTCTACTTACCTTCTATATACACAGTCACTATAACAGAAAAGCACCCACTAAATTTCAGCTGAGGGACAAACTGGGGTACGGGATGAGCAGTTCCTCCCCCCCCCCCTGCCTCATATCAAATTAACGCTTGAGTAAATTTTGCATAAATATCTATTATTGTTACATATATATATGATACATAGCTCACATCAATGATTAACTGCTAGAGGAAGAAATACAATATATACAAGTTGCCTCACATTTATCTCTAATGAATTCCTTTTCAAACAAACCCAATACAGCAAAGTAATTATTAACGCGTCTATAATATAGACCGTGTAGTTTTCCAAAGGTGTGTAACAGAACTGAAACGATATTCTTACAAAAAGAATAAGATAGGGTCTCTGCCAATTCGTCCATTTTTAACCAAAAATCCAACTAACAAAGAGACACCTTGTTACATAATGAGGAACGCGTTGTTCCTGCTAGGGGTAACAAATTTCTTGAGAGGTAAAGAATGCAAAAACTGATGAAATAAAGAAAACATTTAGTTACTGCATTACCGTGAATGTCCAAAATCTGGCTCATTTCGACATTCAACAGTGAATGTCCGAAATAACTTTTTTTCTCCTTGGATTTAGTCAGAGTTACAGTCAACTTTTTCAGTTTTATGCAAGGTCTCATGGTGACAGGTCAGGTTAGATTTTCACCCATTTCTGAGATTTATTAACTTAATTTAACCTAACGCGAACTGATATAGCTTTTTTACCATCAAAGCATGCATAAGACTGAAAAAGCTGATTCGCCACTCTAATTGAATCCAAGGAGAGAAAAAGGAATTTCGGACATACACCGGTGAATGTCAATATTAATCAGATTTTGGACATTCACAGTCACAACTATCCTACAATGACTATCCTCTCTTTTTGAAAAGGAAGATCGAAGTTCGAGTGCTTCTTTACAGACAAAATAAGGAGTGTTAGTTGTGAATCCTTTTTGAATCACTACTTTTTATGGATTCTTTACATATACTAAAACTGGCTGCAGCACCAAGATGCCTAACACCAACACAGCTAAGCATGCTCCTCTTCCGTTCCAACATATCTAAAGCCTCCCTCTTTACACACACCCAACAATTTCTAATTTTCCTTAAATCCTTCCTTAACTCCCCTGCCTAACCTGAGGACGATTTGCTTCCCGTTTGGCCCCGGATGATTGGCTGAAAAGGAGAATTTTTTAATGCCAATTTTTCCTATAGCTTATTGTTTGAAACACGGTTAGTCTGATGGGCTAGCCCATCATGATGGGCTACAATTCTTTTAATACAAAAAATTATGAAGGGTACGTAAAATCATCTTTTTTTTGCTTAGATCTGTTTTAGAGGTATTTCACTCACTTAAGGAGGTATTTATCTTTAAATGAACTCCACCGGTTGTGGCCAGGGATGCAACTCCCTCCCCCCCCCCTTCTCAAATAACTCTGAACAATTATTAAAGTATGAAAATGAGAAATAAGGTTCTTCGGCTTTTAGGGATTTCTAGTTTCCCTCCTTCTCGGACCTTGGCCATCCAAAATAAATACGAAAAAATAAATCAGGCATAAAGGTGATGACCCCAGTCTGTCGATTTTACTAGTAGAATAGCTTTTTCTAATCATTGCAGTCCTTTTCCGGATTTTCAATATATCAAAAAAACAAGAAGAAAAGTAACAATAAAAAGGAGTTCCAACTATGTCAATCCCTCGCAGGACCCCTTCCTAGGCAACTTGGGAACAACCTGCTCTTCCTTTGGTTCTTTGGATGGATGGAATGAAAGCATAGTCTTTGGATAGATGTTTAAATGGTAGGGTGACAAACTTTTGAAGCTATGAGAAGAATTCAAATATTATAGAATGATAGTAAACCATCAAACTGGGATCCTATGGGGGTCAAGCGCCAGGAATTCTACCTCCAACACCCCCGACATCATCCATCCCTTAATATGTGCATAATTCTACAGGGGATAGACTGTACCGTCCATATTAAAATTCAAGAACAAGATACGTGCACGTACATGAATATTTAAAAAAAACAAGATTTTTAAACTGAAAGTACGGAGTAGCATAAAACAATAAAACGAACATAAGCTATTCTGTATATGAATAGGATTGCCGCATCCTCAATACCATGCTCATTGCAAAAAAAATTGAATTTTGGCTCCATTATTTAAGAGAGACTCTTGTTTTATTAGAATAATGAACTTTTCTAAGTTCTAAAAAAGAATTAAGGGTAAAGACCGCTTTGAGAAAGGGGCAGCCCTTCTCATATACATGATAATTTCTGTTTGTTTAAGTTTTTATATTGCTCCTTGATTTCAGTTGAAAAGACTTGCTATTTTTTTGAATTTCTGATCGTTTTTTTTTTAGTAATGCCAAAAAATGCATCTCCCTCTCCATGGAAAATTCCTTTTACCCACGAAAATTCCTCGATAAAGAGTCCTCCCACGAAGCCTCCATCCCCCCCCCTGACCGAAAAATATATGTACACTTCCCAATCACCAACACTAAGTGTATACACAGGGCAAAATTCATAGCTTTCACCCTCCCAAGGGGAATTGGGGGTTAAGTCATGCTCGGACATATTTATTAGATATTTTGACTATGCTGAACGAACGGTTTGTCTCAAAATTTTGATCGGACGACCTTAGAGAAAAAGAGGGCATGAGCGGGGGTTAGCTGCCAACCATTATTTTCAGTCACTTAAAAAGAACAATAGGACTTTTTATTTTCGATCAAATTAGCCCTCTTCCGATCTTCTTGGATAACTGGTTTGATATGATTATCCCTGGGGAAAACAAACAAAAAGAAGAAACAAACAACACGCATCTGGGATCTTTTATTTGCCAAAAAATGTAAAATTCAAATTTTTAGTATATTTGAAACGATATTTAGTATATTGAAACTTCTACAAAAGGGTTCTCTGACCTCTCAATTTCTGATCAAACGAGCATCCTCCGAAGTTTCCATGACCATAAGGCAGAGGTGGGGATGAGGAAGGAGCAGTTTCCCTCTTATACAGAATAAGTTCCGTTCATATTGATAATGGAGCTGTTTACTTTCATAGTAACAGGGTAGACAAGAAATATTCCCAGAAACTAAGAGGGATTAAATATAAATTTCACGTTTTTGATGTGTTTTTTTAGTTTTGTTCCCCTCCCCCGAAGAAAACAGACCCCCGAACAAAAGTCCTGAATATGGTCCTGGGAATTACACATCAATTTCTACCTCCACCCTCCTCTTGTTTCTTTCTTAGAACTAATTCTGTATTATTCGAAGGGTCCATGAGAGTTTTGATGCGTTGGTATTAAAATGCACCCTTTGAGGCATTTCCATCCCTTCCAAACAAGTCAAAATATTTTTTAGTTTATACAAATTTCACTGTGCAAGGTAGGTCTCCTGTTGTTTTACAATTCCAAACATTTGCGTTTGAGGGCTTTAAGACTCTCCAATGGGGTTCTATGATTGTTTTGTAGCTAGGTAGAAAGGGAGATGCCTCAGAGGGTGTATTTTAATATCAAACATCCAAACTCTTAATGAACCTTCGGATAAATACATAATTAGCTCTAAGGGAGAGGCGGTGAGAGAGTGAAGGTATATATTGATATAAAATCCACAGGGCTGTATCCAAGACTTTTGTTTGGGGGGGGGGGTAGTTTTGGTGGGGGGGGGGGTCAGTGAAACTGATATTTAATCTCTCTTGATTTCTGGGAATATTTCTGGTTTACGCTATTATTATGAGAGTAAAGAGAGACATTACACTCCATAATGAGCAAAACTCATTCCGTATAGGAGGGGGACTACCCCTTAGTCATCCCCACTTCTGCCTCATGGTTTTAGAAACTTTGGAGGATGCTCATTTTACCAGTAATTGAGATCTCTAGTCCGTTCAAATAAATCAAAAGTGACTGGATACAAACCAACCGCAGGTAAACGCAGGTAAATTTACAGGTAAACCGGTTTTAACAAGGGTGACGCTAACAGAGTATAAACCGTATCTAAAATATCGTGACAACGAGCTGTAAGTCAGTAAGCTCAATAGTAACCGAAACATTAAAAAACAACAGAAGTTTGATACCAACAGATATATTCAAAGAATCGACTTCTGCTGATTCCAAATATATCAGTTTAATCAGGTTCTTGATGCATCGATCCCTCCATTCTATCTGTTTTTCACGATTTCCGGTCTCCCCAAAACACAACAAAATAACACACTTAGAAAAGTAAAATAATACACTTTGAAACACAGTGACATAAAATTTAAACACATCGACACTTTGAAAACAGATTTGGTATGGCTGGCTTTGGCCCATATCTTAAAAGCCATCCTCCTATATTGTGAAGCCAATTTTACCGGCACTCGAAATCGTTATTTTGATATAGACTGGGCTATTAGTCTGGCAAATACCGAATATCTATAAGATCCGTGAGAATAGTGTATTCAAATTTGTACTATATAATTCTTGAACTGGCAACAGGTTAAGAACTGGTTTCAAGTTAAAATATATATATAATTCTTGAACTGGCAACAGGTTAAGAACTGGTTTCAAGTTAAAACATGTTATTTTGGTAGAGAAACAGATAGTAGAAGTATAAAAGCCGCCTACCCCCTAGGAGAAGTCAGTGGCCTACTTCTTGGGTTGCACACGTGCAGGGATGTATAACTGTCCAGTTCCAGTAAACTTAGTACTTACCCTTAAAAAAATCCTTTCGCGTAAGGTAAAGAACGTCCTTATTGTACACAAATTATCCAGTGAACCTGATCTGATCAGATGAAGTTATAAACTGAGAATCAAATCAAATCAACCCTTTTTTGAACATAACAATGGTGAGTCACGGGACAAGCTGCCGACAAATTCATTAATTAAGGTTCGCGGAAATGGAATTCCCTACGGACAATAAAGACATGTTTTGCAGTTTGCCAGAAAATTGCAAAAGATCGTAAACGTCAAGTTGGACAGAGCTCAAATCAACAGAAATCAGGAGATTATATCGAATGGAGGTAAATATGAGAAAAAAACCTGAATATCTCTAAAAACATGAGAAAACCTCTAAAAATTTGAGAACATGAGACAAATATTTTTCGCATGAGATATCTTCCGAAAACATGAGATCTCATGGGAAAACATGAGAAGTGGAAGCCCTGAGCAGACGTATGTTGATGTTTGCCTCTTTTGTATGAATCAACAAAATTTTCGAGAGGGTTCTGACCGGGTAGAAGTCCCCGCCTCTCCCCAGAATACGTCCATTTTAGCAATTAGCATTCGCAGATGACATCCTATTTATTAGCAGATTCAAATATACACTCAGGTTCCGCATATTATTCAGGTGATCCGTTTACAATTGCACAAATCCTTCTTAAGATTGTGGTTCTCTGTGGAACACTCCACAGCTGAAATCAAATTATATCCCTCTACCAAATTAGATTTTCAAAATTAAATGTTTTGTAAGAGCACATGTTGCTAATTTAATAAAACTGTTGACAAAAAAAAATTGAAAGGAAAGTCTTTTCAAACAGTTCGTCGTAACGAACTGTAAGTAAGAGGCTATACGGTTCAATAGTAACCGAACGTTAAAAAAAAACATAATTTTGATATGAGTGAGTATGTCAAAAGTTTCAACTATGCGAATTACAAATATATAAGATTCATTCAGATTAGTGTTACTCATGAAAAGTTATGAGGCAGAGAAAACTTGCTTGATTTTCAAAAAAGGGGGAAAACATCCCCTAAAATTCAAAGAATGATAATGAAAATCGGGATTTTTATTTGGGGGAGGGGTTGAGAAGAGGGGAATATGTTGGGGGATATGTTTGGAGAACTTTCCGTCGAGAAATTTGTCATGGAAAAGAAAATTTCCATGAAGGGAGCTTTCTAGCATCATTTAAAAAAAACACACAATGAAAAAATAAATATGAATAAGTTTTTTCAACTGGAAGTAAGGAGCAGCATTAAAGCTTAAAACGAACAGAAATTATTATGCATATGAGGGGTTCACCTCCTCCTAATACTTCGCTCTTTACGCTAAAGTATTTCTAGTAATTTTAACTATTTATTCTACGGCTTTTGAGATAAAGGGGTCATTCTTAATGAATTGGGACAAAATTTAAACTTTAGTGTAAAGAGCGAGGTACTGACGAGAGGGTGAACCCCCTCATATATGTAATAAAAACATGAGAATACAAAAGTTCGTTACGTAAGCTAATTTATAAGTTACGTATATCTTTTACTAATAAAAACATTCGCAAAAAATTAAAAGTTCTAATTTCCTTTTTAAGTTAAAAAATCGGAGGGCAACTGGGCTTCCTCCCCCACTCCTTTTTTTCTCAAAATTTGATTTGATCATTCGATCAAAACAATGAGAAAGCCATTTAGCCAAAAAAAAAATATTAAAAAAATGCAAATTTGGTTTTAATTATTCCTCTGCGGAGAGCCAAAATCAAAACATGCATTGATTCAAAACGTTCAGAAATTAAATAAAAAAACAGGTTTTTTTTACTGAAAGCAAGGAGCGACATTAAAACTTAAAACGAATAGAAATTACTTCGTATATGAAAGGGTCTGCTTCCTCATCAACTTCCTGTTCTTTACGCTAAAGTTTTTTACTGTTTTAAAAAGTAGAATTGAGAGAAAGAGCCAAACTTAAGCGTTTAGCGTTGTTGAAAAAACTTAAGTTGAAAAACTTTAACACTTTAACTTTAACACAGTTGAAAACACTAAGGTGAAAAAACTTATTTTTTATTTAATATAGTAAAAACACAGTCAATTTTCCGTTCCATTAAAAGTAAAGATTATATAAGCTAATTTTATTGAAATATAAACATTTTCTATTACCTAAAAATATATTTTTGTTTCATAGAAGTGCGTGGTTAATGCTCATTCACCAAGATGTTTACCAGGAGAAAATGACCTAAAAATTCAACTAAATTAAACGTTCAGAAAAGGCTACAAGACCCAAAAACCAACTTTTCCATGCAGAATCTCTTAAAATACAAAGACATACCTTGCTTGTTCGCATCTGTTGTTTTTATAACAAAGGCAAATCAAGAGTACCTTCCGCTGGTCGTTCCATAACCTACGGATACTTCAGGTTACCCGTTGCCGCTACCTTTGGGTCCTGAAATAATAAAAGAGGTAATTTTGATGGTTAGTCTTTAAGATAGTAAAGCTAAATTTATTTTACTACATACTAAAATGATTGGAGAATGAATTTTCCTTTGGGTTGTGTTTTCCACGGTAAACAACAAAATATTTCTCATCGTTGCAATGTTCTAGGGAAATATTCCAAATTACAGCAGAATAAATTCTATTTGAAAAAATTTTATGTCAAATTTTGTATGCCATTAAAGTTATCATTTTAAATCATATCGTTTCAGGGTTGCGAAAGCAGCGAAATGCAATAAGAGTAATCAATCTGTTTGATGTAAATGCACAAACATTGCTACGATCAAAAACGAATGTTACTTGTAGACGTTCCTAGACGTTTTGATATGCATACAAGTCCTTACTGTGCTTTAGTATGTCTGGCAATAAACCTAACAACACACAAAAATGCTGATATTAAATTAGAAACTAAGAATAAAAATGTGACCAAGCTATAAAATGTCCAAGATGTGCTGATTCCCATGTGTCTACAAAAGACACACCCTGCCAAAACCTCTGAAAACTAGAGGAAGACCCTTGGGTGGACTTGAATGCCTAGTTAAACAATCCTTACCCCTCACTCCTGTATTGTACCACTTGTACCGCTGATAATTTTTTGGCTCTTCTCTAACAATAATTTGCAACTGTGTGCTCCTCTCTCAGCAGTCTGATCAAAAATATTGAAAGTCAAGGATACAATTGGATTCTAATGGGCAACTTCAACTGTGATTTATGCAATGAATCACGTCCCGAAAGCCATGAACCCCAAAGAACTGGGCAATCTGCGACCAACTTCTCTAACTCCATTATTATCAAAAGTTCATGAAACTTTTTTTTAACAAATGGCAACTACAAGGTCTCAGCGAAATAACAGACACCCGACAATACGGCTTCCAACAGGGGTGTAGTACAAGCCACTACCTTGTAAAAAAATTTTGAAACAATGGTGAACGCAGATGTCAGGAAGGCTTTTGATACCTCTAGTCATGAGGAGATATTAAAATGCAAGGAAGGTTTTCACCCTTTTTTAATCAAGATAGTTGAAAGTTTCCTATCTGAACGAAAACAGAAGACCAAATACAAAAACAATCCGCCAAATACAACGACCCTAACATGTGGTATACCTCAGGGAACTAAGCTAGGTCCTACCCTATTCTTGTTACTTTGCAACATGATGGCTACATGGCACAAAGATTGCACAAAGTCCGCTACAGAAGCAGAACGAAATCCTAGACCTACAGGAAATGATAACAAGACTGGAGCGAGATTTTTCAGCAAAAAAACTCACCATAAATAGAACAAATCAGAAATAATGAGGATTTCATTTTTAAAGCATAGAATACCAGATTTACCTGATACTAGTAGTTCAGAAAACTTGTTTTCTATGTTTCCCCTTGTCAGTTCTGGAGTCAATGTTCCTCAGCATTCTTCCAGTTGTATGCTTATTGCTTGTTTTTTTGTTATTAGCTTTTGTGCTTACCTTGCACCGCCAGTAATGCTTTGCTTGCTGTTTATGTGTGTCATTTTTTTATTGCAGGTGAATGCACCATACATCTGAAGCCAGGCGCTGTGCCAACTTTACATCCAGTGAAATGCGAACCATTTGCCCTTCATGACAAGCTGGAAAGTGAGTTAGAACAGCTGGAAAAAAACAGGGAATTATAGAAAAGGCCACAACTCCAATGGGGTGGGTAAACTCAATTGTCACTGTTGAAAAACAAAACGGTTCTCTGTGTTTGTGTTTAGATCCAAGGATCTAAATAACGCTATACAACGACCCTATTACCCCATGCCAACTTTTGAAGATGCAGCTGCACAGCTCCATGGTCACAGCAGATTCACCAAACTAGATACAAAGTCTGGATATTGGATGCTCAAACTATCAGATGACAACTTTCAATACACCATTTGGAAGGTATTGATACATGAGGATGCCATTTGGCATTGTCTGTGCTCAGTACATCTTCCAACAGAAAATGGAGAAAATATTCAGCAATCTAGAGGGACTAGGTGTGATTGTGGATGACATATTAGTATCTGGTAAGGATGACAAGCATGATAGGAACCTTATATACGTGCTGGAGAGGGCCAGAAAGGAAGGAGTAAAATTCAACCCTGAAAAATGTATATTCAGTGCTCCAACTATCCCTTATTTTTGCTACATCATCACAGCTGAATGTATAAAACCTGATTCAAGGAAATTTCAAGCTATAAAGGACATGCTGTATCCAACAAGCAAGGAAGAGCTCATGATGTTCTTAGGATTGGTCAATTTTCTATCCTATTATGCTCCAAATCTCTCCGCCTTAAACCACTCATTCAGAGTTAGGAAAGCAGGCTACATTCCAGTGGACAGATGTTCACAAATCAGAGATGGAAAAGATCAAGGTTTCTAAATGTCATAACCTAGAAGCATTTGATGCTCAAAGCAAAGAAGTGGAATTAAAAATTTGTAATTAAATCCATGTAAACCAATGATCAAAGTATTAAATCCATACAAACAAATAATTCGAAAAGCCGTGGTTGACTGTGCTCAATTTTTTAGTTACTTAGAATTAATGCAGTGGTATCCTTGAAGATACAGTTTCAAATAGAAATATTAAGCCCTTTAGAAAATCCAAAAATAGAAGTTACTCGAATAGTTTGTTATATAAAACTAAAGAATGGCTCGTCAAAATAAAAATATCAACTAGTACACTAATCGTAACCGGAATCCAAATGTATAAAAATAATAACAACGTTTCATCAAAGAACTGGCTATATTCTATATTCATCCAAATTATGTAAAGCCAAATAATTCAAGGTTGTACATCAAAAGTTATAAGGTTGCTGAGATCTACCTAGTTTTTCGCCAAAAAAAAAAACAAATAAAAAGAAAGGAGGCTATACTGATTTCAAACACATCATTAGACTAAAAGGCATATTTTTGTATCCAAAGTCATAGCTATTGGGCTTTTCGACTATAATGAACAAAACGACAATCTAAAAATTTTAATCGGGATATTTGGGGAAATGGGTGCGGGGCAGGGGGCCTAGTTGCCCTACAATTCTTTCGGTAACTTAAAAACGAAACTTGAACTTTTAATTTCCGTTCAAATAACCCATCTCATGATGTTCCAAGACCAATTGGTGGATACGATTACAAAATAAAATAAACAAAATAAAATAAGAACAAAAGGAAACAAATAAACACGCATCCATGACCTTTCTTCTGACAAAAAAAAAATATGAGCTTGAAACCTGAATAACTTGTACAAAAAACTTGTACAAAAGAGTCTTTAAAAGCGAGGGGTTTGGGGGGCGGCAACCCCCCAACTGCCTCTCCTAATTCCTGTACGTTTTAAGGTTCGACTTCGGGACGCAGCCTCTTTAACTCTTTAAGAAAACGAAGTTTTTTTCATATTATTTCTGTACGTTTTTCTACAATCCATGGTGGATGTAATTTAATAATTCATGTACTCCTCGTACAGGAATTAGGAGAGGAAGTTGGGCGGCTGCCGCCCCCCAACCCCCCCGCTTTTAAATCATTGTATAAAATAGAAAAAAAATTGATAGAATGACCGAAATGTTTCTTTTCCTCATAAGAAGCTAATATTCTGTTATCTCTCAAATGATAAGCAGTCCAGGTGTTATCAAAATTATACACTTTTATTTTGATCTTGTGAAAAAAAAAAACACCCGATAAGAGACTTGAACCCTTGACTTCAGGATTTTAAGTCCCACGCTCTACCGACTGAGCTAAATGCCAGCTTGTTTATAAATATAACTTTTAAATAATTTTTAAGAATTTCAAAAATTAACATGGGCTCTTATGGGAAAATGGGTTTTTCTAAGCTAGAAAATCGGGGGGTTAAGATTTTCCGACGAAACTTTCATGGGCACTTACTCGGAGAATTCCGCGTCGAATGAGTCTTCGTACACCCAGATCCGATGTCGGCTGTGACCTGTAGGCGTCCAGGAAAAAAAAGAAAATGAACATTAAGTGGCTATGCGTGGTTTCTGGAAAACCGGGAAGGAGTTATCGGATCGAGCTGAAATTTCGCGGATAAGCTCCTGGGCCCTAGGGGACCTTAACTTGTGAATTTCAGCCCGTACAACGTTAAAGGGGGGCTGGGGTTGACGGGTCGAAACTTTCGGCCAGATTTTCCCCATGAAGGAAAAATCGGAGGGGAATGAAATTTGGCAGGTTTCTTAGTTGGAGCTCGGGCTAAGAAATGCATCCCTCCCCATCCCTCTGCGACCACTGGAACCGAAGATCGCTTAACATTGTCGTGGTTCGCCTCTTTAAAAAGGCAAGAGTGTGCCTCCTTGAAAAAGAAACGTTAGCAGAGGGTGGATTATCTGTAAAAATAGATATTGCAAGTAATTACAGCCTGAATTGAAAGTAAAAGCGTTTAAGGGCTTACACAGACAGATTGTAGACGAGGGGGAAATAGCGATAGAATCAGGAATGATCTTTAACCTTTTATCCTTGAATTAAACTAATTTTTTTCATTTTTATGCCTCATGGAGGAAATCCCAAAATACCCATTAGAATAAAATATAAAATTGCCAGTGAAATAGTTGGTGCGAATTTGCCCTTTGTTTTCAGTCAGAAAAATAATGCACATATTAAAAGAATTTTGTTTTATTGAAAGAAATTTAAAGGAGAAAACTAGGACTGACTTTTTGCGTTCACAGGATGTGTCTGCGCAGTCATAGGTAATCGATTAGTTGAAGCATAGTACTGTAACTTATAGGTCTCGTTTTTAAACATTCAAAAATTTTCATTTCAAAACAGAAACTTTTTAATAAATGCAAATATCATCTAGATAAGGTCTATCATTTTTTGAATAACTATCAAAAGCCTAGCTGAGCCTAACTCGTATTTTGGGGTCAAAACAGAAAATAGTAAAGTTTAAAAAGGTTAAAACCATAATAATGGTTTAAACATACACTTTTTTTTTATTTTAGCAAAAAAAAGTAACAGTTAAATAAAAAAATTTAAAAAAAAATGTATACACATGTACAGGACATAGCATGTCATGAAAATTACAACAGATTAGACTGGCAAATTCAAAAAGGACCAAATAAAGCTCAAATAGGAGGTTATTTATGGCAAAAAAAAACTTCGAATATTAATAACCCCAAAAATAGGCATTAATAACTTCTTAAAATTAATTAGAATCAGAATTTTCTAAAATCATAGCTATTAAAAAAAAAAGAATGAAAAAGGGCAAATTAGAATCGCAGAAGATTTGAAGGGGTCCAAACCTGAAAATCTCCTTTAAATATTCCTCAAAAGAATCCCCCTTTAAAGATCTCTGGATGGTGGCCTCCCCCTGGGGGAGTTGGGCTTTATCTTTCGAATCAAATGGATCACAAGTTATTTAGCACAAGATTCATCATTCTATTTCCCTGCCTGTCCCCACTGGAGTATCCCAGGGTACTCTCCGAGGTCTTCTTCCTTTTCCAGTTATAATCAACAGTATCGATAAAGAATTTCCCGATGTATAGAAATTGTTTGATGATTTCACGGCAGATAAAACCTAAAGAAATTTTATGATGCCTTGGAATAAGACACGATAGTAAACCCTTCAAAATCCATGATAATGCCAATACATTTCCTTTAATTCCCTCTCTTTTCCTTAATCATATACCTCCTAAAATTTCTGAGTCTTCAATGAGATTACTCGTTGTCACGGTTTATTCTAATTTAAAATGGGATATCCATATAAACAATAGTATCCTAAAGCATCCATCCCTTTGCTTAAGCTCCTGAACAAAATGTATATCCCTATCACTATTAGAAATAGATACTTCCCCGACTTGACCATCTGGGAGGGGGGGGGGTAGTAGAAGGACGGATAATTTGGAAAAATTAGAAAAAAATGAGGTATTTTTAACTTATGAACGGGTTATCGGATCTTAATGAAATTTCATATTTAGAAGGATCTTGTGTCTAAGAACTCTTACTTTAAATCCCGATCGGATCTAGTGACAGTGGGGGGAGTTGGAGGGGAAAATACCTCTTGGCTCTTGTTATCCTGGAGAAACTGCTTTTCGAAGAATTGTATTTTTCAGGGTTGGTCTCTTTTGTCTCACTCATAATTGAAGCAACAATTTTTTTATAACCAAGTTGTAATACTAAAACTGCGGGAATTTTTTTTTTGAATTTATTTTTTACTGTTTTTGTTATATGGGATTTTTTCCAACTTAGGTTAATAGCTTTATCGTCAGTTGATTCAATTTACAGGTAAACAGGTTCAAACAAGAGACGCATTGCAAGAATACCTGGAAAATATCGCACATTAGTGGAGGGGGTTGGGGATAAAGCATTGCGGCCTGCATACAAAATTGTTTCAGCAGCAATTATTCTGCATATTATGAAGTAAATATTGTTTAAATTGGTTTTGACCTAATTTCACTTCTTGGGTGTCGTAGCCATAAGACTTATAATTTTCACAATATTTTTCTGTATAGCCTCCCGACCAATTTAAGGACGACTAGCTACTTGGTCGGCCCTGGATGGTAGGCTCAAAAGGACGATCTTTGGTAACCTGTCATCTTTCAATTCCTAGGAAAACTACCTAATAAATTTTCCGCCGTCTTTTGCAGTGTTCAAATCTCGGTTTTGATTACTCATACCAACACATATATAAATAAATACGGTACTTATCAGTTATATAATAGACACTCGAGAAGTGAAGTTCGATTAATGCTAATGAAACAAAACTTGATGAATATATAATAGTTTAGAAACAAATTTGGGCTATATATCTGCACATTCGAAGGGGGGGGGTAAAGTAAAGCATATATTGAATGTATAAATGAAAAATTGAGCAAAAAAAACCGGTTTAATTTCTATAAAGCAGTGAACAAAAATAAAATATATAAACTACACTTTAACTAAAAAAATAAAAATATTCCGAATATTTCGGCCCCATGTCCGGGAGCCTTTCTCAACGGGGAAAAAAAATTAAAAAGATTACAAACCGAAAATTTAAGACTTTTTTAAGACATCATAAAAAAAATACCACGACAAATAAAACACCACGCAAAAAAATATATAAACAATAAAATAAATAAGAACAACTCACATTATAAAACAAAACTCCTGCACTGACGGTAATAACCTTAGAACTATAGCAACTGTATATAATGAAACTTTCCTCTGCCACATTCGGTGTATAAATAGGAATCTATTAAAAATGAAAATTATAAATACTTGCAACAAAACAAAACCCAAATTCAATCAAAATCTTACAGGTTAATGAAACAAAGTTATGAATTATAAATTGAATGGATTTTTTCATTTGCTAGTTTAGCTGAAGTCTGTTGACATCTTACAGCATTGACCTTGCTTTGACTTTCGTTCGCAAGGTTATTACTTTTTTAATAAAAAAAGATATTTTTTATTTTTTTATTTAAGGTAAAGTTTATATATTTTATTTTTGTTCACTGCTTTATAGAAATTAAACCCATTTTTTTTACTCAATTTTTCGTAAATGGAAAACCAGTGTGGTCTAAGAAATTAGTTATTAAATGTGAAAACTAACCATTGTTGTATTTAATATATGCTATGTTTACACCAACCCCAGCCCCTAATGCGCAAATGTATGGCCCAAACTTTTGATAAAACAAATGAAATAAAATAAAAAATATGATGTAAATATAATACTTTATTAGGAAAATTGTAAAATTACGACCTAGAATTATGTACCAAGAACGCCAAAATGTCGTTATGAATCGCGTTAAAAGGAGGTCTTCCTTTTGCCTTTCCTGCCGACTAACCGGTTATTATCCCATCTGATCTTTTCCATCCAAATGATCGACAGTATAAAGAAGTTACTTGACAAGTTTCTTGTGTCGAAATTTTATAATGTCTATTATATAACCAATAAGTACCATAAATACTTACCATAATATATATAAATCGTACGAAAAACTAAGAACGATATTATTTCAAACTTTCCGACTTTTTTGGAAATCCTTGTCTTATATGTATAAAGTCATCATCGCTCTTGTCTATATGCCTCATGCGATGGGTGTTCCAAAATTTTAATTTCTTGTTCTGGAGGAATATTATATATTTAAGCCTGCTTTTGGAACAGATGTATTTTTTCAGTCTGGTTTCCCCTTTCCCTCTCATAAATAAAAAAGAATTATTTTGTATAACCAAGTATTCATCCTAAAATTGCGCGAATGACTCATATTTTTTTTACTGTTTTTTATATTGGATTTTCCAACTTAACTTTAATAGCTTTATCGTAAAACTAAAATCAGTTCTTGGATAGCCTGGTCAAACCTGTTTTATTTTCTTTCAAAGACCTGCCTTCTCAATTATCATTGCATTGTTAAAACAATTGGTGTTGAAATATGGACGTTTTTCTACTAAAAACTAATAAATGAAAAACGAAAAGGGATTGTGACATCACGAACTGGAGATGTTTGTCATTTTAAGGCCCAAAGGAACGATTTGGTCCCGAAGTGGGTCAAAATACTATTAAGCAAGAACTTTGACTTTCCCATTTCAAGGTGGCACAGTCAATTCTAAAGAATCTTACAAAGAAAAAAACAAATTGAACGTTTTTCTTCTTTTTTTAAAGAGACGTTTCGTATTCTGAAGTTTCACAGGAGGGACGATAAAAAAAAAAAACACAGAAAAGATAGGATCCATTCGAAATTTAATAAGGACGATTAGAGTGGTAAAAATTTAAGGAGAAGATGGAATATCACGGAGAAAATTGACAATATAATGACATATATGAGGGGGAGGATTTGCAATTGAGAAGATAAAATATCTGGAAAGAGCATAAAAAGACATTAGGTATGGTCCACCATGCCACTATGTAAATAAAGAATCGGTTCTTAAATTTACCAAAGCGTAATCATTCTAAATATAGAAGGGGTGTATTTCATTTCTTTCAATGAAAACACCGAAAGTATGCAACTGTCAAAATCTAAGGGAAGGGCAACAATTTAGGGAACAAATCCTCCTCCCACAAATGAGGTCCCAAGAGAAATGCGAATTTAATAGTTGTATAGTCTTTTGTTTATAAGTAGCCAATCTGAAACCAAAATTCAGAGGCGTATGTTCGTCAAAATCCAGGGATAGGGGGAGGGGGGTGAAGGTGTACCTAATTTTCCCTATTCAAGTGAAAATGACAGTGAAAAATTAGTCATAGAGTGCAATAACGGAAAAAATATACTAATGAAAGCTGTGCCATGTTTCTCTGGATGCTTGAATTATGCAGGCTTATCTTAATTTTGACATGATTTTTTTAAGAAACTATATGGTACATTTCTGCTATATCACCTTCCTATATAGAAGCTAAGTAGAGCCCGTTTCTCAGGCTAATCCTAATAAAATATCACAAAATATGATGAAACTATAATACTTTAGAAACAAATCTAGGGTATATATTTGCACATTCGGGGGATAGGGGTAAAGTATAGCGGGTGTACATCCAAAATATTAGGTACAATTATCCTGCATATTACGCAGTGAGAATTATTTTTATAACTTCAAACTGTGAAAAAATTCTACCCCACCCCCCTAATGTGCAAATATATAGCCCAATTTATATTTTTCCCATCTATTCTGTCACCTGTCTTAGTTTGTCTAATGCTAAGAAGAAAAAACTAACGAAGAAACCGGTTCTACTTACCTTCTATATACACAGTCACTATAACAGAAAAGTACCCCCTAAATTTCAGCTGGGGGACAAACTGAGGTACGGGATGAGCAGTTCCTCCCCCCCCCCTGCCTCATATCAAATTAACGCTTGAGTAAATTTTGCATAAATATCTATTATTGTTACATACATATATGATACATAGCTCACATCAATGATTAACTACTAGAGGAAGAATTACAATATATACAAGTTGCCTCACATTTATCTCTAATGAATTCCTTTTCAAACAAACCCAACATAGCAAAGTAATTATTAACGCGTCTATAATATAGACCGTGTAGTTTCCCAAAGGCGTGTAACAGAACTGAAACGATATTCTTACAAAAAGAATAAGATAGGCTCTCTGCCAATTCGTCCATTTTTAACCAAAAATCCAACTAACAAAGAGACATCTTGTTACATTATGAGGAACGCGTTGTTCCTGCTAGGGGTAACAAATTTCTTAAGAGGTAAAGGGTGCAAAAACTGATGAAATAAAGAAAAAATTTAGTTACTGCATTACCGTGAATGTCCAAAATCTGGCTGATTTCGAGATTCAACAGTGAATGTCCGAAATAACTTTTTTTCTCCTTGGATTTAGTCAGAGTTACAGTCAACTTTTTCAGTTTTATGCAAGGTCTCATGGTGACAGGTCAGGTTAGATTTTCACCCATTTCTGAGATTTATTAACTTAATTTAACCTAACGCGAACTGATATAGCTTTTTTACCATCAAAGCATGCATAAGACTGAAAAAGCTGATTCGCCACTCTAATTGAATCCAAGGAGAGAAAAAGGAATTTCAGACATACACCGGTGAATGTCAATATTAATCAGATTTTGGACATTCACAGTCACAACTATCCTACAATGACTATCCTCTCTTCTTGAAAAGGAAGATCGAAGTTCGAGTGCTTCTTTACAGACAAAATAAGGAGTGTTAGTTGTGAATCCTTTTTGAATCACTACTTTTTATGGATTCTTTACATATACTAAAACTGGCTGCAGCACCAAGATGCCTAACACCAACACAGCTAAGCATGCTCCTCTTCCGTTCCAACATATCTAAAGCCTCCCTCTTTACACACACCCAACAATTTCTAATTTTCCTTAAATCCTTCCTTAACTCCCCTGCCTAATCTGAGGACGATTTGCTTCCCGTTTGGCCCCGGATGATTGGCTGAAAAGGAGAATTTGTTACTACCAATTTTTCCTATAGCTTATTGTTTGAAACACGGTTAGTCTGATGGGCTAGCCCATCATGATGGGCTACAATTCTTTTAATACAAAAAATTATGAAGCGTACGTAAAATCATCTTTTTCTTGCTTAGATCTGTTTAGAGGTTTTTCACTCACTTGAGGAGGTATTTATCTTTAAATGAACTCCACCGGCTGTGGCCAGGGATGCAACTCCCCCCCCCCTTCTCTAATAACTCTGAACAATTATTAAAGTATGAAAATGAGAAATAAGGTTCTTCGGCTTTTAGGGATTTCTAGTTTCCCTCCTTCTCGGACCTTGGCCATCCAAAATAAATACGAAAAAATAAATCAGGCATAAAGGTGATGACCCCAGTCTGTCGATTTTACTAGTAGAATAGCTTTTTCTAATCATTGCAGTCCTTTTCCGGATTTTCAATATATCAAAAAAACAAGAAGAAAAGTAACAATAAAAAAGGAGTTCCAACTACCTGTCAATCCCTCGCAAGACCCCTTCGTAGGAAACTTGGGAACAACCTGCTCTTCCTTTGGTCCTTTGGATGGATGGAATGAAAGCATAGTCTTTGGATAGATGTTTAAATGGTAGGATGACAAACTTTTGAAGCTATGAAGAGAATTCAAATATTATAGAATGATAGTAAACCATCAAACTGGGATCCTATGGGGGTCAAGCATCAGGAATTCCACCTCCACCTCCAACACCCCCAACAACATCCATCCCTTAATATGTGCATAATTCTACATGGGATAGACTGTACCGTCCATATTAAAATTCAAGAACAAGATGCGTACACGTACATGAATATTAAAAAAAGCAAGATTTTTAAACTGAAAGTACGGAGTAGCATAAAACAATAGCACGAACAGAAGCTATTCTGTATATGAATAGGATTGCCGTTTCCTCAATACCATGCTCATTGCAAAAAAATTGAATTTTGGCTCCATTATTTAAGAGAGACTCTAGTTTTATAAGAATAATGAACTTTTTTAAGTTCTAAAAAAGAATTAAGGGTAAAGACCGCTTTGAGAAAGGGGCAGCACTCCTCATATACATGATAATTTCTGTTTGTTTAAGTTTTAATGTTGCTCCTTAATTTCAGTTGAAAAGACTTGCTAAATTTTTTTGAATTTCTGATCGTTTTTTTAGTAATGCCAAAAAATCCATTTCCCTCTCCATGGAAAATTTCTTTTACCCACGAAAATTCCTCGATAAAAAGTCCTCCCACGAAGCCTCCAACCCTCCCCCCTGCCCGAAAAATATATGTACACTTCCCAATCACCAACACTAAGTGTATACACAGAGCAAAATTCATAGCTTTCACGCTCCCAAGGGGAATTGGGGGTTAAGTAATGCTCGGACATATTTATTAGATATTTTGACTATGCTGAACGGACGGTTTGTCTCAAAATTTTGATCGGACGACCTTAGAGACAAAGAGGGCATGAGCGGGGGTTAGCTGCCAACCAATATTTTCAGTCACTTAAAAAGAACAATAGGACTTTTTATTTTCGATCAAATGAGCCCTCTTCCGATCTTCTTGGATAACTGGTTTGATATGATTATCCCTGGGGAAAACAAACAAAAAGAAGAAACAAACAACACGCATCTGGGATCTTTTATTTGCCAAAAAATGTAAAATTCAAATTTTTAGTATATTTGAAACGATATTTAGTATATTGAAACTTCTACAAAAGGATTCTCTGACCTCTCTATTTCTGATCAAACGAGCATCCTTCGAAGTTTCCATGACCATAAGGCAGAGGTCGGGATGAGGAAGTTTCCCTCTTATACAGAATAAGTTCCATTCATATTGATAATGGAGCTGTTTACTTTATAGTAACAGGGTAGACAAGAAATATTCCCAGAAACTAAGAGGGATTAAATATATATTTCACATTTTTGATGTGTTTTTTAAGCTTTGTTCCCCTCCCCCGAAGAAAACAGCCCCCGAACAAAAGTCCTGAATATGGTCCTGGGAATTACACATCAATTTCTACCTCCACCCTCCTCTTGTTTCTTTCTTAGAACTAATTCTGTATTATTAGAAGGGTCCATGAGAGTTTTGATGTGTTGGTATTAAAATGCGCCCTTTGAGGCATTTTCATCCCTTCCAAACAAGTCAAAATATTTTTTGGTTTATACAAATTTCACTGTGTAAGGTAGATCTCCTGTTGTTTTACAATTCCAAACATTTGCGTATGAGGGCTTTAAGACTCTCCAATGGGGTTCTATGATTGTTTTGTAGCTAGGTAGAAAGGGAGATGCCTCAAAGGGTGTATTTTAATATCAAACATCCAAACTCTTAATGAACCTTCGGATAAACACATAATTAGCTCTAAGGGAGAGGCGGTGAAAGAGTGAAGGTATATATTGATATAAAATCCACAGGCCTGTATCCAAGACTTTTGTTTTGGGGGGGGGGATAGTTTTGGTGGGGGGGGGCTTTCAGTGAAACTGATATTTAATCTCTCTTGATTTCTGGGAATATTTCTGGTTTACGCTGTTATTATGAGAGTAAAGAGAGACATTACACTCCATAATGAGCAAAACTCATTCCGTATATGAGGGGGACTGCCCCTTTGTCATCCCCACTTCTGCCTCATGGTTTTAGAAACTTTGGAGGATGCTCATTTTACCAGTAATTGAGATCTCTCGTCCGTTCAAATAAATCAAAAGTGACTGGATACAAACCAACCGCAGGTGAACGCAGGTAAATTTACAGGTAAACCGGTTTTAACAAGGGTGACGCTAACAGAGGATAAACCGTATCTAAAATATCGTGACAACGAGCTGTAAGTCAGTAAGCTCAATAGTAACCGAAACATTAAAAAAAACAGAAGTTTGATACCAACAGATATATTCAAAGAATCGACTTCTGCTGATTCCAAATATATCAGTTTCATTAAGTTTAGTTTTACCCAACAAAGGCTTTTGGCCTGATAAAATTTGCCTGACTTTAAAAAAAGGGAACACCCCAGAAGTCATAGAATCTTAGTGAAAACCACATCATCAGATTCAGCGTATCAGAGAACCATACAGGAGAGGTTTCAAGCTCCTTTCTGCAAAATGTAGAATTGTGTATGTTTTGCCAGAAGAAATATTACGAATGCGTGCTATTTCTTTGTTTTTGCTGTTTAATTTTCCAACGGTGATCGTATCGACCCAGTGGTCCAAGAACATCGGGAGAGGGCTCATTCGACCGGTGACCAAGTGACCAAAAAGATTGGAGGCCAACTAGGTCCCCTCCAACGCCCTTTTTTCTCAAAATTGGTAATTTAAAATTTGAGATAGCCATTTTTTTCAGCATAGCTGAAAGGCCGAATAACTATGCCTTTAAAGATAACATAACCCATCACAATCCCTGGGGAAAGGTCTTTTAAGTTATAGTATTTGCCCATTGTTTAAGTTTAGTATTTGTTGTTGGGAAGTATATATACTTTATTTCTGGTTGGGGGATGAATTTTCTGCAGGAAATTTTCCACAGGGAGAATTTTCCATGGGGAGGGACGTTTCCAGGGGGTTAATTTTCAGTGGAAATTTCACACTGGGGGATTTTGCCAGAATTCCTATAAGACATTCTTCTTATGTCTTGCTTTGTCTTTGCTGAATTTCACCCGAAGCGATCTTAAGGGTAGTGGTCCGGGGAAGTTTTCACAAGGATGGAATTGTCTAGAGGATATATCCGTCGATAGGATTTTTTCGTGAAAGTGGAGTCAGATTCCCTGGCATTATCAAAAAAAAAAATTCTATTCGCTACAAGTTTTAACTTTGCTCCTTACATTCAGTTGGAAAATATCTTTGAAGGTCCATATTGGATTTGTGACAAACAACGATTAATATATCCGGTAAGAACACAGAAAAGGCATCACTTTATTCGTAGGTTAGGAATGAGGACGGCTCAATATTTAACAAACACTCAATTAGGATTTTTTACTACAAAAGAAAATACTCAAAGTGTACTCTGTGACCAGATGCACGTCAAGTGAATCAAATAAAACCGGATGATAAAGCACCATAAGTTTATGAGTAAACGGATTGAAACAGGAGTAAATGTTGGCAAAATGTATGGAAAATACCCGGGGGTATTTTAATATTGTATGAAATAAATAATGTTAGTACTTCTTCCATAATATTTAGAGGGGAGTGGATTGTCGCAAAAATGAATTTATACGTAAACAAGAGCTAAGAGCTCATATGACACTTGTGACGAGGTTGGAACAGCCAAGAGCTCATATGGCATGAGCTCTAGCAAAATTCTAAGAATCAATAGATTGCTTTAAAAGGAAAATCAGAGGCTTAATGCCGGTCGGGACTTAAAATAAGACCTCTGAGTCACAAGGTCCTTCTAAATATCAAAATTCATTAAGATCCGATCACTCACTCTAAGTTAAAAATACCTTAATTTTTGTAATTTTTCCTCTCCTTTCAGCCCCCCAGAGGGTCGAATCGGGGAAAACAATTTTATCAAGTCAATTTGTGCAGCTACCTGACACGCCTACCAATTTTTATCGTCCTAGCACGTCCAGAAGCACCAAACTCGCCAAAGCACTGAACCCCACCACCTAACTCCCCCAAATAGAGCGGGTCCGGTCCGGTTACGTCAATCACGTATCTACGATATTTATAAGCGTTTTCCAAGATTTTCGGTTTCCCCCTCCAACTCCCCCCAATTTCAACAGATCTGGTTATGATTTGATACAAGAAATCTAAGACACGAGTTCCTTCTAAATATCAAATTTCATTAAGATCCGGTCGCCCGTTCTTTAGTTAAAAATACTTCAATTTTTCTAATTTTTCCAAATTAACAACCTCAGCTTCCCCAAAGAGAACGGATCCGTACCAATTATGTCAATCTCGTATCTATAACTTGTGCTTATTCTATCCATCAAGTTTCATCCTGATCTCTCCACTCTAAGCGTTTTCCAAGATTTCCGGTTTCTAAGATTTTTGTTTCCCCCTCCAACTCTCTATGTCCCCAAACCCAATTCAAATTGAAAATGGAGCATTTGAGACATAAGATTCGTTTATATTTCGGGTTTCATTAAGATCCGATCACCCATTCGTAAGATACCTCGATTTTCACGTTTTCCGAGAATTCTGGTCTGCCCCCCCCCCCAGCTACCTTCAATGTCACCGGATCTGGTCGGGATTTAAAATAAGTTCTAAAGCACAAGATCCTTCTAGATATCAAATTTCATTAAGATCTGATCACCCGTTCGTAAGTTGAAAATACCTGATTTTTTCTAATTTTTCCTAATTACTCCCTCCCCGAACTCCACCAAAGAGAGTGGATCCGATCTGGTTATGTCAATCACCTATGTTGGACTTGTGCTTATTCTTTCCACCAAGTTTCATCCTTATCTCTCCGCTTTAAGCGTTTTCCAAGATTTCAGGCCCCCCCCCACCCAATGACACTGGATCCGGTCGGGATTTCAAATAAGAGAGCTGAGTTTCGAGGTCCTTCTAAATATGAAATTTCATTAATATACGATAACTCTTTCGAAAGTTAAAAATACCTCATTTTTACAATTTTTTTAGAATTAACCCTCCCTCTCAACTCCCCCAAAGAGAGCAAATCCGTTCAGGTTATGCCAATCCCGTATCTAGGACTTTTTTTTATTCTTCCCATCCAGTTTCATACTGATCTTACCTATTTTTTAAGATTTCCGGTCCCCCCCCCCCAATGACGCTGGGTCCGGTTGAGATTTAAAATAAGAGATCTGAGTTACGAGGTCCTTCTAAATATTAGGTTTCAGCAAGACCCGATTACTCCTTCGTAAGTTAAAATACCTCATTTTTCAAATTTTTCAGAATTAACCCTCCCCCCCCCCCCCCGAATTCTCCCAAATAGAGGGGATCCGTTTAAATTATATCAATCATGTATCTAAGACTTCTGCTTATTTTTCCCACCAAGCTTCATCCAGATCCCTCTACTCTAAGCGTTTTCCATTATTTTAGGCCCCCCCCCCCAAACTCCCCCCATGTCACCAGATCCGGTCAGGATTTAAAAATAGAGCTTTGAGACAGATATCCTTCTAAATATCAAATTTCATTGAGATCCGATCACCCATTCGTAAGTTGAAAATACCTCATGTTTTTTAATTTGTCAGAAATAACCCTCCCCCCAACTACCCCTAAGATATCGGATCCGTTCCACTTATGTCAATCATGTATCTAGGACTTGTGCTTATATTTTCCAACAAGTTTCATCCCGATCCCTCCACTCTAAGTGTTTTCCAAGATTTTAGGTTTCCCCCTCCCAACTCCCCCCCCAATGTCACCATATCCGTTTGGGATTTAAAATAAAAGCTTTGAGACACGATATCCTTCCAAAAATCAAATTTTATTAAGATCTGATCAACCATTCGTAAGTTAAAAATACTTCATTTTTTCAATTTTTTCGAAATTAACCAGCCCCCCCCCCCCAAATGGTCAAATCGGAAAACGATTGTAATTTAATCTGGTCCGGTCCCTGATACGCCTGCCAAATCGCATCGTCCTTGCTATCCTGGAAGTGCATAAAGTAGCAAAACTGGGACTGACAGACCGACAGACCGACAGAATTTGCGATTGCTATATGTCCCTTGGTTAATATCAAGTGCCATAAAAAAGCAAAGTTTTTCTGAGGGAGGCAAAGAGCGAAGTTGAAAATTAAAACGGAAAACATTTATTACTTCACAGCTATCAAATATATACCAATAAAACTAGTATATATAAACCAACTTATGTTTCCCCATGTTTCTAGGATTATAGAAAACTAGCGCTTAGTTTGACTTTAGCCTTTATTATTTTAATTTGATTTAGCACTATAAATAAAAAAATAAGAGAGACTGTTAGGTGAGAAGCCACTTAAGGGAGTGTTTACCTTTAAATGACCTCCACCAGTTAAGACAAGTTTTTTTTTTTTTTGGAATGTCTAGTCTACCCTCTTTCTCTTCTTATTCTGAATAAATACGAAAAAATAAAAGAAAAATAAAAAAAAAGGAAAGTAACAAAATAAAAAAAAGGGTTCCAATTGCTGTCAATCAAGCAGTTCGTGGTAACGAACTGTAGTAAGGAGCGACCCGGCTCAATAGCAACCAAAACTCTAAAAAATGGAGTTTTGATATCAATAGCTACATCAAAAGAGTCGCATTTTAATGCTGATTTTAAATATATAAGTTTAATCAAGTTTAGTTTTACCCATCAAAAGTTACGAGCCTGAGAAAATTTGCCTTATTTTAAAAAATAGGGGAAAACAACCCCTAAAAGTCATAGAATCTTTAACAAAAATCACACCATCAGATTCAGCGTATCAGAGAACCCTAATGTACAAGTTTCAAGCTCCTATCTACAAAAATGTGGAATCACGGATGCGTGTTTATTTGTTTGTTGTTTTTTTTTTGTTGTTTTTTTCCAGGGGTCATCGTATCGACCAAGTGGTCCTAGAATGTCGCAAGAGGGCTCATTCTAACGGAAATGAAAAGTTCTAGTGCCCTTTTTAAGTGACCAAAAAATTGGAGGGCACCTTGGCCCCCTCCCACACTCATTTTTTCTCCAAAGTCAACGGATCAAAATTTTGAGATAGCCATTTTGTTCCGCATAGTCAAAAACCATAATAACTATGTCTTTGGGAATGACTTACTCCCCTACAGTCCCAGGGGGAGGGGCTGCAAGTTACAAACTTCGGCCAGTGTTTACATATAATAATGGTTATTGGGAAGTGTACAGCGTTTTCAGGGGATTTTTTTTTGGTTTTGGGAGTGGGGTTGAGGGAAGGGAACTATGTGGGAGGATCTCTCCTTGGAGAAATATGTCATGGGGGAACAGAAATTCAATGAAAAGGGCGCAGGATTTTCTAAAATTACTATAAAAAAATGAAAAAATAAACATGGAAAAGTTTTTTCAATTGAAAGTAAGGAGTAGCATTGAAACTTAAAATGAACAGAGATTATTACGCATATGAGGGGTTCTAAAAATACTTTAGCATAAAGAGCGAGGTATTTAGGAGGAGATAAATACTTCGCTCTTTATGCTATAGTATTTTTAGTAATTTCAACTATTTATTCTATGGCCTTTCGGATTAGGGGGTCATTCTTAAAGAATTGGGACAAAACTTACGATTTAGTGTAAAGAGCGAGGAATTAACGAGGGTACAAACCCCCTCATATACATAATAAAAATTTAAGAATATAAAAGTTTATTACGTAAGCTAATTCTTAAGTTACGTATATTTTTTACTAATAAAAACATTCGTTAAAAATTAAAATTTATAGTTGCCTTTTTATGTAACCGAAAAATTGCAGGGCAACTAGGCTTTCCCCGCCCCTTATTTCTCAAAATCGTCTGATCAAAACTAAGAGAAAGCCATTTAGCCAAAAAAGGAATTAATATGCCAATTTCATTTTAATAATTTATGTGTGGAGAGCCAAAATCAAACACGCATTAATTCAAAAACGTTCAGAAATTATATAAAACAAACTAGTTTTTTTAACTGAAAGTAAGGAGCGACATTAAAACTTAAAACGAACAGAAATTACTCCGTATATGAAATGGGTTGTCCCCTCCGCAATCCCTCGCTCTTCACGCTAAAGTTTGACTCTTTGCCACAGTTCTGCTTTTTAAAACAATTAAAAACTTTAGCGTAAAGAGCGAGGGATTGCAGAGGGGACAACCCATTTCATATACGGAGTAATTTCTGTTCGTTTTAAGTTTTAATGTCGCTCCTTACTTAAGGTTAAAAAAAACTAGTTTTTTTATGTAATCTCTCGAAAGACCCATCCATAGGCCACTTGAGAAATATTTACAGAGATCTTGAACAAGAATACAATTAAGAATATTATTTTTTTTTTTTGAAAATTCTTAGTCTTTGGACAGATGTTTGGGTGGTAGAATGACAAACTTTTGTAGCTGTAAAGAGAATTCAAATATTGTATAATAATAATAAATTATTAAGCTGGGTTCGTTTGAGGCTCAAGCATCAGAGACCCCGCCCTTCCACACCTAATACATATTCACACATCACCCATTCCATAATATAGGCCTATGCATAACTCTAAATGGGAAGGACAGCGCCGATCATATTAAAATAACTACTACTACTAACAACTCACCACAGCACATATCCTCCTGAGGATAACACAGCTACACACGATCCTCCTTCATCTATTCAAAGCCCGCCTCTTTACACCTTCCCAGGAGGTTCCCATTTCCTGAACAAAACACTTTAAGTTACAGGAAATAAAAAAAAGTGTTTGCAAATGAAAATAAGGAGTAGCATAACCACATAAGACGAACAGAGACTATTCCTTACACGAAATGAATTTCCCCCTTCTCAATGCTAAGTTTTTAATGCTACAGTTTAACTTTGTGTTACAATTATTTAAGAATGACTCCTGAAACACAATGGTGATTTAATTAGATGATTAATAAATAAACAAGCGTTTTTTAACTGAAAGTAAGGAATAACATTAAAACTCAAAATGAACAGAAATTCTTTCGTAGATGAAGGGGTTACCTCCTCCTCAGCACTTTGCTCTTTACCCTAAAAACTTTACACCCTTTAAAAAAAAAATTCGTATTCTAAATAAACGGCCCCTGTGTTTGAGTAACTGTTCTTATAAAATTCAGACGATCAGTCGAACTTTAACTTAAAGAGTAAGGTATTGAGGACGGCATAATTTCACTTTTATAGACGGCATAATTTCGTTCGTTTTGATTTTTATGTTGCTCTTTACTTTCAGTTGAAAAACATGTATTTTTCAATTAATTTCTGATCGGTTTTCAAATAATACCGTTATATCTGGCTCACTCTCCAAGAAACATCCCCCTTCTAACAGCAAACCCCTCCTTGCTGTAATCCCCCCCAGTAAGATTTCTTTCAGACGACTCAGCCTGCAAATTTTTCCTTGGCTCGTTTTCATTTGAAAAACTTTAATTTCTAATCGTTTTTTCCGGCTATATATTTGCATATTAGAGGGGAGGGGGTCTAAGTTGAAGGCGCTGCTCAAACATTTTACCCCCCCCCCCTTAAATATGCAACTATGTAGCAGATATTGTGATATAAACCAAAGGTTACATCAAGGTTATATTTCATTGCGATTAACCTAACTTCACTTCTCGAGTGTGAACTGGCTGATACAAAAGAACCGCTTGTTTTATAAGTTATAAGTTAACGTCTTTTTACCTAAACCAAATTCTTATTTTAATAAATACAATGACAGTAATCACTTCCCTCTTTTAAATAGTAGGAAAATTTTGAATTTTGAAGTTTTGTTTTGTTTTTGTTTTTTTTCGATAGCAGTCAATACTTGGTTATTCTGGTTTTTATGGTCTTTAAATTATCCCACTGTAACTCGAGCATTTTCCCTACAAAAAATCACCGAGAATGAAGTGGCCTTAAAAGCACTAACAGCACTATGAAATACGAAACTAAAATTAAATTAGACCTACGTTGCCTGAGCAACGTGAAGTGTTACGGCAACCTTTGTCCGGCTTCGCCGAATAAAGTGTTGCGAAAGCAACACTTTGGTTTTGCTTCTTTGCTATCGGTTAAACGCTGAACTTGTCAGCCTATCGAAGCTTTTAAAACGTTATGTTCAAAGAAGAACGCGATAAGTAATCACATGATCAAAGGCTATTCCTCAGCGTTGAAAAAACAACAATAACAAAAGAATATCGAAAGAAGGGAGCTATCTGTAACGGATAGCTTTTTGGCCCCAGGCAAGAGTTCTGCGGAGCTTTCCAAAATGTAGTGCCATATTCATCAATCCGGCCTGAGGTCCACACTTTCCGTAAAAACCGCACAGGTTAGACCCTTACCAGTTTCCAGGAATAAGCTGACATCGGCGGCATAGGAAAACAAAAAAAAAAAAAAAAAAAAAAAAAACAGGACAAAACCAGTGTTGCTCTCGCAACACAATAAAGCAACCAATAGAAAGCACAGGTCAAATTAAACATGTAGCGCTCCCACTTTTGATGTGCCATTTTCACGAAACTAATAGCATAGGCCATATTGTGTTAGTAATCTTGAAATGTCTTTACCAACAACCCACAGGCCACTTCCCAAGGACCGTTTTCAGCAGATAAATAAAAATCAAATAATGCAATATCTTAAGGTTAAAAAAATTATATATTCGATAAAATTATAATTTTTACAATAAATTCGTTAGGTAAGTCACAGAAAAAAAAAGTGAGAGTCGATGCGTATGTTAACGCTGATTACAACCGGATGTGTTGCAGGGTATGCACAATTTTAGCTGATTTCGAAGGTTTGCTTATTTTTTTTGGTCGCCTTCCCGTCGACAGTTGGCTCGCAGGTCCAAAATTCAATTGAATAAAAAAAATCATCAGAAATTAAAGAGCAACATTAAATGAACAGATATTATTACATATATGATGTGATTGGTCCTCCTCAACACCCCGCTCTTTACGCTAAAGTTTTTAGTACTTAAAAAAATTATTTTCTAAATAAATGTACACTGTGTCAGGAATCGTTCCTAAAGAATTGGGAAAGAATTCAAACATCAGCGTAAAGAGCGAGATGTTGAGGAGGAGCAACCCCTCATATACGTAATAATTTCTATTCGTTTCAAGTTTTAATGAGGCTTATGCTTTCAGTTGAAATAACTTAATTTTTTATCTCTGATCGTTTATGTAATCCCCCAAAATCTGGCAACACCTCCACAGATAAATCCCTCTTCTTTATGGATTTAATTTAACTGAAAATTTAACCCCGGACAATTAGCCTATTCGGTTAGTTTTTTCGGTCGAACGAAAAAAGCACTACCACCATCTAGTCTTAGGCGTTTTTGACAGTTTTTCGAACTTGCAAAAAAATCGTTAGTGTTGACACAAGGTAATCTTGACACAATTTCTGCGTCAAGATTAGAGCCAATTTTCACTCCTACATGTCATCTAATCTCTTGAATAAACCATAAAAATAGGTTCTCTTAGCCCCGAAGTGTTTAAAAGTCTAACCGTAACAAAGGTGAACGAACTAGTTAGTTACGCCAAACGACAAAGAAGAGTTCAAAGAACAAATCTTTAGACTCAAAGGTCAGAATACTTTTTAAAAAGTTAACTTATGTTTTAAATTCAATCATGTAACATTACTTTTAATCGATTCCTTTGTTTAAATGAATTTAACTATATTAAAGGTTATTAAATTGACTTGATTCATTAATTGGTAAATTCAATTTTATAATTATCCACTAACAGATATAGTACTGAATCAGATTGAACTTACATACAATTATAAGAACAAATAGACAGGGTACCAGGCAGAAATATGATGTTTTTTAGGATATTTTAAGGCCTGGGTCAGTAGGAATAGGGATAGTTGGTATTCAAGCTAAGGAAAAACTTGGTGTAGGAAAATAAAACAGTAATGGCTACATACTGCACAAAGCTTGTCCAGGTACAACAATCTAGCATTAACAAATACAGAATTTGGTCATAAAATAGCCCATAAGTTAACATGGTATTCATAAGATGGTAAGATAGCTAATCTTTACTATGCTATTGTAAACCAAAGACTGGCTGGATCAATAAAAGATGATAGGGCATTGATGGTAAAAGTAAAGGTGACCATTAAGTAGTTTTTAGAGCTAATTTAAAGCTTAAATTTTTGAAAGGTAACATACCCCTCGGGAGGCTATAAGGTTGATAAACTCAAGAATGAAAATTTTAGAGAAGCTTTCCGGGAACAGTTGAATGCTAAAGAGGAGAGCTTAAAATCAGTAATAAGAAAAGAGTTAAAGAGAGATGGCCAGAAAATTTCGAGAATATGTTTTGAATAGGGGAAAGGTGTGGAGAATGGTGGCTACGAGGTCAGAAATAAGCTAGGAAAGATTATGAATATTAAAAAAAGGAAGTGCCTCAGGATATTAGGAAAAGCCTGAATATAACCCTGTATAAGAAAGGTAATAAGAGTAAATGCGGTAATTGTAGAGGCATTAGCCTGGTTTCTATAGTTGGCGAATTATTTAGCATGATGATACTCTTGAAAGATGCTATTGATTAAGTTTTAAGAGAAGTTTAAGTCCTCAGACATGAAACACGTTTAGTCTTCAGTCTTATAGATTACAAGCATGCGTTCGATTCAGCTGAATGAAGAGAATACACGAAGACATTAATCTTGTAAGTTATACCAGACAAATGTGTTACGGTGATTAATGCATGTATGAGAATAACACTGCTGCAATTAAGATAGAAAATGAAGTTTTGGCAATCTGTCATCCTTCATCTGCAAAAGGTGGCCTAGCAATCTCAACCTCTCTCTCATTATAGCCCTAGAAAGCGGGAACGAACTACATTTTTGTGCAATCTTGTGTTTGATATACGGTCAGTTGGTGGGATGTCCAAAACAATTCTCAGGTGATTTCTCTGGGAAACAACTAGCTAATCTTCTTCCGCTTTTCTGAGCGCCCAATGTTCAGAACTATATTTGACCTCTGTCATAGTTTTCCAATATTCTAATCCTTGTTTGCGAACTTATTCTTAATCTTCTAGATTTTTTTAAACTGTGAAAAAACATACCGGGTAACACTGTGTAACACTACCAAGGTAAGTGAACTATATATTTATATTTATAGTGAAAAATATATAGTAAGAACTATGTATTTTTATCAGAAGAAAGATTATGGATACGTGCTTATTTTTTTGTTGTTTTTTGGGGGGATAATCAGACCAAAAAATGGGAAAAGGCTCATTTGAACGGAAATTAAAAGTTCTAGCGTCCTTTTTAAGTAACCAAAAGATTGGAGGGTAACTAGACCCTCTCCCAAGCTCATTTTTCCCCGAAGTCTCCTGATAAAAATTTTGAAATAGCCATTTGCTTCAGCATACTTAAAAAGGCCCCAAAAAATGCCTTTGAAGACAACATGACCGCCTCCCAGCCCCAGGAGAGAGTTCTTGAACTTATAAAGTTCGCCTTTATCTTTACGTATAGTTTGTTATTAGGAAGTATACGGATTTTTTGGTAGAGAGGGGGGATTTGTGCTTTGTGTTGGTTTCTATCAAACAAATTTTCCGTTCACAGGTAAATTTCCTGGGGTGACCTTTCCAGGGGAATTTTACACTGAGGTACTTTGACCAAATACCCTTACGAAATTCTTTTTATTTGTCCTATGTTTTCTTTGCCTACTCACTTTAATATGCGAATATGTTTCAGGGGAAACTTTCAGCATGTTTGAATTACTGGGAAATAATTTGTATGGACAGATGGTTTCCGAAGTGATCGTAAAAACGATTAAAACCTTTTTTGCAAATAAAAGAACGCTACGGAGAATTTTTGAACTGACTACACTGAAAAAAATATTACGGAGCGAGAAGGGGAAATTTCAGCAAGAATAGAATTGATCAGAAGGATTTTATTAACTGGGAGGAACTTTCCACGGAGGAGTTTCTCGTGAGGAGAGGATGGTCAGATGGAGGATGAGCCAGATTTATCGGCATTATATGAAAAGCAAAGAAAATTAAATATAAAAAAAAATTCAAACTGAAAGCAAGGAGCAATATTAAGACTCAAGAAAACAGATATTATTCTGTATAAGAAGGGGTTGCCCCTCTTCGATGCCTTACTCCTTACACTAAACTTTGGTTTGTCTAATTTATCAACAACAACTCCTGAACCACGAGGGCTATTGAATTTGAATAAGGAGTTTTTTTAAAGTGCTAAAAACTTTAGCGTGAAGAGCAAGATATTGAGAAGGGGGGCAACCCCTTCATACACGGAATAATTTCTGTTAGTTTCGTTTTTTAATGTTGCTCCTTACTTTAAGTTGAAAAAACTTATTTTTTTATTTAATCAAAACACAGAGTCAATTTTCCATTCCATTAAAAGTAAAGATTATTTAAGCTAATTTTATTGAAATATAAACGTTTTCTATTACCTAAAAACATATTTTTGTTTCATAGAAGTAAGTGGTTAATGCTCATTAACCAAGATGTTGAACAGGAGAAAATGACCTAAAAAATTCAACTAAATTAAACGTTCAGAAAAGGCTACAAGACCCAAAAACAAACTTTTCCTAGCAGAATCAAACAGTTCGTGGCAACAAACTAGTAAGGAGCGACCCGGCTCAAAAGTAACCAAAACTCTAAAAAATGAAATTTTGATACCAATAGCTACATCAAAAGAATCGTATTTTAAAGCTAATTTTATATATATAAGTTTCATCAAGTTTAGTCTTACCCATCATAAGTTACGAGCCTGAGAAAATTTGCCTTATTTTAGAAAATAGGGGGAACACCCCCTAAAAGTCATAGAATCTTAACGAAAATCACACCATCAGATTCAGTGTATCAGAGAACCCAATTGTAGAAGTTTCAACCTCCTATCGACAAAAATGTGGAATTTTGCATTTTTTGCCAGAATGCAGATCACAGATGTGTGTTTATTTGTTTGTTTGTTTTGTTTTTTAGTTGTTTTTTTTTTTCCAGGGGTGATCGTATCGATCCAGTGGTCCTAGAATGTTGCGAGAGGGCTCATTCTAACGGAAATGAAAAGTACTATGTACCCTTTTTAAGTGACCAAAAAAATTGGAGGGCACCTAGGCCCCCTCCCACGCTAATTATTTTCCCAAAGTCAACGGATCAAAATTCTGAGATAGCCATTTTATTCAGAGTAGTCGAAAAACTTTACAACTATGTCTTTGGGGACCACTTACTCCCCCACAGTCCCCGTGGGAGGGGCTACGAGTTACAAACTTTGAGCAGTACTTACATATAGTAATGGTTATTGGGATTTTTTGTTTGGGGGGAGGGGTTGAGAAGAGGGGAATATGTTGGAGGATATGTTTGGAGAAGAAAATTTCCATGAAGGGAGCGCAGGACTATCTAGCATTATTTAAAAAAACACAATGAAAAAATAAATATGAAAAAGTTTTTTTCAACTGGAAGTAAGGAGCAGCATTAAAGCTTAAAACAAACAGAAATTATTATGCATATGAGGGGTTCACCTTCTCCTAATACTTCGCTCTTTACGCTAAAGTATTTCTAGTAATTTTAACTATTTATTCTACGACTTTTGTGATTCAGGGGTCATTCTTAATGAATTGGGACAAGATTTAAGCTTTAGTGTAAAGAGCGAGGTACTGACGAGGGGGTGAACCCCCTCATATATGTAATAAAAACATCAGAATACAAAAGTTCGTTACGTAAGCTAGTTTGTAAGTTACGTATATCTTTTACTAACAAAAACATTCGCAAAAAATTAAAAGTTCTAGTTTCCTTTTTAAGTTAAAAAATCGGAGGGCAACTAGGCTTCCTCCCCCACTCCTTTTTTTTCTCAAAATCATTCGATCAAAACTATGAGAAAGCCATTTAGCCAAAAAAAAATATATAAAAAATGTTAATTTGGTTTTAATTATTCCTCTGCGGAGAGCCAAAATCAAAACATGCATTGATTCAAAACGTTCAGAGATTAAATTAAAAAAACAGGGTTTTTTTACTGAAAGTAAGGAGCGACATTAAAACTTAAAACGAACAGAAATTACTTCGTATATGAAAGGGGCTGCTTCCTCATCAACGTCCTGTTCTTTACGCTAAAGTTTTTTAACTGTTTTAAAAAGTAGAATTGAGAGAAAGAGCCAAACTTAAGCGTTTAGCGTTGTTGAAAAAACTTAAGTTGAAAAACTTTTAACACTAACTTTAACACAGTTGAAAACACTTTAAGTTGAAAAAACTTATTTTTTATCTAATATAGTAAAAACACAGTCAATTTTCCATTCCATTAAAATTAAAGATTATATAAGCTAATTTTATTGAAATATAAACATTTTCTATTACCTAAAAATATATATTTGTTTCATAGAAGTACGTGGTTAATGCTCATTAACCAAGATGTTTACCAGGAGAAAATAACCTAAAAATTCAACTAAATTAAACGTTCAGAAAAGGCTACAAGACCCAAAAACAAAGTTTTCCATGCAGAATCTCTTAAAATATAAAGACATACCTTGCTTGTTCGCATCTGTTGTTTTTATAACAAAGGCAAATCAAGAATACCTTCCACTGGTCGTTCCATAACCTACAGATACTTCAGGTTACCCGTTGCCGCTACCTTTGGGTCCTGAAATAATGAAAGAGGTAATTTTGATGGTTAGTCTTTAAGATAGTACAGCTAAATTTATTTTACTCCATACTAATATGATTGGAGAATGAATTTTCCTTTGGGTTGTGTTTTCCACAGTAAACAACAAAATATTTCTCATCGTTGCAATGTTCTAGGGAAATATTCCAAATTACAGCAGAATAAATTCTATTTGAAAAAAATTTATGTCAAATTTTGCATGCCATTAAAGTTATCATTTTAAAACATATCGTTTCAGGATTGCGAAAGCAGCGAAATCCAATAAGAGTAGCCTAATCAATCTGTTTGATGTAAATGCACAGACATTGTTACAATCAAAAACGAATGTTACTTGTAGACGTTCCTAGACGTTTTGATATGCATACAAGTCCTTACTGTGCTTTAGTATATCTGGCAATAAACCTCACAACACACAAAAATGTTGATGTTAAATTAGAAACTAAGAATAAAAATGTGACCAAGCTATAAAATGTCCAAGATGTGCTGATTCCCATGTGTCTACAAAAGACACACCCTGCCAAAACCTCTTAAAACTAGAGGAAGACCCTTGGGTGGACTTGAATGCCTAGTTAAACTCCTGTATTGTACCACTTGTACCGCTGATAATTTTTTGGCTCTTCTCTAACAAAATTTGCAACTGTGTGCTCCTCTCTCAGCAGTCTGATCAAAAATATTGAAAGTCAAGTATACAATTGGGTTCTAATGGGCAACTTCAACTGTGATTTATGCAATGAATCACGTCCCGAAAGTCATGAACCCCAAAGAACTGGGCAATCTGCGACCAATTTCTCTAACTCCAATATTATCAAAAGTTCATGAAACTTTTTTTAACAAATGGCAACTACAAGGACTCAGCGAAATAACAGACACCCGACAATACGGCTTCCAACAGGGGTGTAGTACAAGCCACTACCTTGTAAAAATTTTTGAAACAATGGTAGCCCACCTTTAAAATAATGAGGCATTTGTTGAGCTTCTACAAGCAGATGTCAGGAAGGCTTTTGATACCTCTAGTCATGAGGAGATATTAAAATGCAAGGAAGGTTTTCACCCTTTTTTAATCAAAATAGTTGAAAGTTTCCTATCTGAACGAAAACAGAAGACCAAATACAAAAACAATCCGCCAAATACAACGACCCTAACATGTGGTATACCTCAGGGAACTAAGCTAGGTCCTACCCTATTCTTGGTACTTTGCAACATGATGGCTACATGGCACAAAGATCGTACAAAGTTCGCTACAGAAGCAGAGCGAAATCCTAGACCTACAGGAAACGGTAACAAGACTGGAGCAAGATTTTTCAGCAAAAAAACTCACCATAAATAGAACAAATCAGAAATAATGAGGATTTCATTTTTAAAGCATAGAATACCAGATTTACCTGATACTAGTAGTTCAGAAAACGAGAATTCTGGGTGTCATTTTTAACAATAGATTGATATGAGATGACCATAAAAATCATTTAATTTCCCAAATTATCCCTCTACTAAGGTCTTTGGCAAAATTACGCCAGTTTAATCTAAGCAAAAATGCAATGCTTACTTACTACAAAACTCACATGAGACCAATTGTAGAATAACGCTTGATACAAGGAGGCACAAACTTCTAATGGGCTTCGGATATGGCTTTCTCTCATCACAGAAGCATCACGATATCCTACCACCAAACAAAACAAGCACAACACCCGGCACCACAACAAGCTACAGCCATACAACCCTGGAGCAACACAGCAATGCAGGAAATCATTCTGACAATATTTAAACACTCATTTTAATTTATAGTTTTATATATTTTGCGATTATTTATTTTGATATTCCTCAATAAGTTATTTGTCATCGTCATAAGTCAAGCCACACTGAACTTATTTTAGAGTCCTTACTTGCTGGTTTTTGCATTGCCCTAAAACTTGCTAGACACGCATACAATTATAATAGTGGAACTCACAGTGTCTTCCTTGGATGTACATGTGGATGAGCATGATTACAACCATCTCCCAATATCCTGAAGTGTCTCCATTTCTTTCTCAATATCACAGTTGCCCATAATTGGCAGCCAGCTTGATAAGAAATGGTGTTATAAAAGTCAATGGAGGAAAATTGACTTTCCATTATACATTTCTACCCTTGCTGCTATCCTCTCAAACATTCAAATCCCAATCAGCTTGCTGTGCACTAGTGTTTATTTAGCAAAGGCTCACTCCCTGTTAAGCACACATTACCTTCAAATTGTTGCCTGTTTGAAACAAGCAGAAGCTGCTGCTGTCACTTGTGTCCAGGTTTATTTAAAAACTTGTAGTCCCATTTGAAATATGTCCCCAAATTAAAAGGCATTAAAAATAGAGTGAAGTTAGGACTTCATATATGGATTGCCTTTGGCTGCTCAAATGTTGGCTATGGTTTTAATATTAAAAAGAAGACCAAAGACGAATTCAAGCAGTATCTGCATAGTGTATGGTATAATGGCCCGTAATTTCCCAAAACTGCTTCTCAACTGAGACAAGTGATCAATTCCTCTAAGCTGGAACCCTAAGCTTCTGGCGATGCTATTCCTGTGGATTCTTGGATTAAGCACTATTCTAGTATTTTCACATTTATTAACTATGCTATACACTCTTGTTTCTTGTATCTCCTTAGTGATTTAGTTCCCTTGAAGCTGAAACAGAAGCATATAACCCTAGTCTCCTGGGAACAAGTGCTTAAAAGTATTAAACAAATTAAATCACAACCTAATGATCATAATGGTATTGCTGTCTCCCACCTCCAAACAGAGTAGCAATATATAGTGTTCCACCTGCACCTGCTTCTCCAAATGTGCTTGGCGTCTTCTCTGGTGCCTGACTCCTTTCTAAGCAGTGCAGGAACCTTAGTGCTAAATCACAAAAAGGATCCTTTAAGTTGTGATTCCTATAGACCCATAATGTTAGCCAATATTTTTAGTATGTTTTGTTACCTTTTGTAACAGAAATTATGGATAACAGTCAAAATCATTTTAGATTTAGATGGCATATTGGTCGCCAGCAGCCCACAATGTTTTAACTTCTGTCTTTTAAAAGGCTTAAGCCAGTGGCTTTGAGGTCCATGTTTGTGCCCTGGACCTGTCTAAAGCTTTTGACAGTGTTTTTCATGCTCAAGTTATGTTTCCCCTTGTCAGTTCTGGAGTCAATATTCCTCAACTTTCTTCCAGTTGTATGCTTATTGCTTGTTTTTTTTGTTATTAGCTTTTGTGCTTACCTTGCACCGCCAGTAATGCTTTTCTTGCTGTCTATGTGTGTCATTTTTTATTGCAGGTAAATGCACCATATATCTGAAGCCAGGCGCTGTGCCAACTGTACATCCAGTGAGACACAAACCATTTGCCCTTCATGACAAGCTGGAAAGTGAGTTAGAACAGCTGGAAAAAACAGGGAATTATACAAAAGGCCACAACTCCAATGGGGTGGGTGAACTCAATTGTCACTGTTAAAAACAAGACGGTTCTCTGCGTTTGTGTTTAGATCCAAGGATCTAAATAACTCTATACAACGACCCTATTACCCCATGCCAACTTTTGAAGATGTAGCTGCACAGCTCCATGGTCACAACAGATTCACCAAACTAGATACAAAGTCTGGATATTGGATTCTCAAACTATCAGATGAATTATCAATAATGACAATTTTTAATACACCATTTGGAAGGTATTGATACATGAGGATGCCATTTGGCATTGTCTGTGCTCAGTACATCTTCCAACAGAAAATGGAGGAAATATTCAGCAATCTAGAGGGACTAGGTGTGATTGTGGATGACATAATAGTATCTGGTAAGGATGACAAGCATGATAGGAATCTTATATATGTGCTGGAGAGGGCCAGAAAGGAAGGAGTAAAATTCAACCCTGAAAAATGTATATTCCGTGCTCCAACTATCCCTTATTTTTGCCACATCATCACAGCTGAATGTATAAAACCTGATCCAAGGAAATTTCAAGCTATAAAGGACATGCTATATCCAAAAAGCAAGGAAGATCTCATGATGTTCTTAGGATTGGTCAATTTTCTATCCTATTATGCTCCAAATCTCTCCGCCTTAAACCACTCATTCAGAGTTAGGAAAGCAGGCTATATTCCAGTGGACAGATGTTCACAAATCAGAGATGGAAAAGATCAAGGTTTCTATTTGTCATAACCTAGAAGCATTTGATGCTCAAAGCAAAGAAGTAGAATTAAAAACAGATTCATCAAAGCACCGCATTGGGGCAAAACTCCTAACTCATGGAAAGATAGTAGCATTTGCCACAAAAGCATTGAATGAGATGAAACAGTGCTAATCTCAGGCACCACCAAGGTTGGAAAGGATGATTTATCAGATACAGGCCTATGATTTGGAGGTTCACAGCATTATAGGCAAAGACATCCTGGTAGCTGATGCCCTGTCAAGTCTGCACCCATCTGAAGAAAATGACAAATTTCAAAATGAGATAGAATTTCATGTAAACTCATTTGTCAAACATATTCTGGTCAGCAATACAAAAATGGAGCAAATCTGAAAAGAAAATCTGCAAGATTCAGTAATGCAAACCCTCACCAAGGCTATCCAGGAAGGGTGGCCTGCTGTCAGGAAGTCTTGTCCAAGATCCATTATTCTGTACTAGAATTTCAGAGAAGAGCTAGCAGTTGTCAATGGCATCATATTGAAGGCTGACCAAATTGTCATTGCTTCAACCATCCAGCCAAACATTCTACAGCACCTGCATGTACCCCACATGGGAATGGAAAAAACCAAATGGAAAGCACAAACTGTAATGAATTCTGGTCAGACAATGTAATAAAACTGAAAATCTAATAAAACTGAAATTCTGGCCTGGAATGAACCAGAAAATAGAAAGGTTTAAAAAGCTGTGAATCTTGTGGGAAATACAGACCAAGCAATACCAAAGAGACAATGTTAACCCCCCACTATCTCAAGGCTCATGGGAAATCATTGGTATTGACCTCTATCAGTTGGAGGGAAGAAATTACCTTATTACTAGCAATTACTATAGCCATTTCTCAAACAGATTGACAAGCTGAACTGCAAAACCTCATTGGTAATCATCACCAAACTCAAGTCCCATTTTGCCAGATATGGCATACCTTTGAAGATCTGGTCAAACAATGGACCACAGTTCTCATCCAGTGAGTTCATTACATTTCTGCAACTGTATGACATACAGCTCTGTACATCAAGCACAAATTTCCCAAAGTCAAATGGACACATAGAAAAGGCAGTAGACATGGCAAAAAGAATCATACAGAAGACAGTTGACTCCAAGGCAGATCCATATCTTGGTCTCCTAGAGTACATGAGTACTCCTATCAGTGGATCTGCATCACCAGCACAACAGCTCATGAGCAGGACTCCAAGGTCAATTCTACCAACCATTCAGCTGCATCCCAAGGTAATACCAAGAAAAGAGATCATCAGGGTTCATGAAAGAAATCAGTATAGGAAAAAAACTCACTATAACCAGCATGCAGGAGACTTACCTGAGAAAAGCCCAAACAAACAGTTTGGATGAAACTGTCAATAGAAGAAAAACAGTGGAAGAAGGGGACAGTTCTGTCAATGCCTGAGCCTAGATCTTACTTTGTACAAGCTGAAAACAAAAGTACTTAAAGAAGAAATTGTGTGCATTTAAAACCCAGATTCGATACTCCAACAGAAACCAAATCAACATTCCACACAAACTGGTAGTAGTCCCGGATGAGAACCAGCCTATTGCACCAGATCTATTACTTGAGGATACAGAGTCCCCTAAAAGGCCATACACAACCAGGCCACCCATTACTACCCCAATAAGGTTTAGAGTTGACAAAACTAGTGATGTCCCAGCCACACTGTTTGCAACTCTGAATCCAGCTCCAGTGAACAATAACAAGAATACCAATACAAGCAGGGCTCTACTTGGTCCATGCCTGTTAAGATATGGAAGGCCCATAAAACCAAGACAAACTTTTGATCTGTGAATCACAAAATGATGTGTGAGAGACATAATTATGGTTTATGTTATTACAATATTTCAGAAGAATTTTGCTATTTTTGTTGTTTATGCAAAGGAAGATACTGTATGCTTAGTGCTTGTTTTTTTGTTATTGCCTTTTGTGCTGCCTGTAAAGCTTTACTTGCTGTTTATGTGTGTCATGTTTTATTGCAGGTTGGTTGGCTTCTAAATAAACTGAATTAATCAAACCTTCTCATTGCATACAACTGTTTGGGTACTTCAGTTTTGGTATAGGAATTCCCATGTATTGTTAAAGTTTCACTCTATTTTTTATGGGAATATTCCAATCCATTCTGGAGTGTGTCAAGATGGTGTTCTTTCACCATATCTTTTCAGTATTTGTATACACATTATGCTACCCAGAATTATACACTCTTTTTCTTTTAATTTTGGAAATTTTCGCCTATATTGCATTTGCAGACGATATATTGTGTTTAAGCTGTTCTAGATCTAGGCTCTTGAATTCTGTTTCATCTATTTCAAAGTATTTCCAAAGTCTGTCATTGAATATTGATATTTGTGAATACCTAGTCTTTAATGCAAGGTCTATGCTAATTTGTCTTCCATGTTCTAACTTCTCTGTCTGTTGTGTCTCTGAATTGCAGTGGTTAGGCATTCATATTTTTTTGAATCTATTAGCTTTTAGGACCAATATTGTATGGGATGTTAAAAAAAAACTTAAAGTAGGTTATGGTAAAATAGTGGCTAATTGTTGTCATTATTCTCAAAAATTGCTTGCATTACTATATAGTAGCTTTTGTAATCATTCAATACTTTTCCTGTCTGGTATTTCACCTATACTGAAAATAAAAGAATTGGGCTAAATTGTGTATATTATATTTCTGTCATTGTAAGTTTTGGCTTTATTTACCCCAGCCTTGTAGGAACAAGAAAACAATTTGGTATTTTGGGACTTGTCATTATTACTTCTTTGCAGAAGTTAGGCTCAAAATTTAAAGTGGATTATGTTGATTCTCTTGGCCCATTCCACTATTTAGTTTGTTTATTTATTTGTTAGTTTTCACTTTGTAATTGTGTTGATTTTTTAGAGATTCCTTTTTTAAATAAGTTATGGTTGTGTTGTATATATTTTATCTCTCATATAGTTGTGTTATTTTTCTTTCATTATCTTTTATTTACTCTACTCATCTTGTATTTTAGTGGGTTAAACATAAATTATAACTGAAAATTAAGGTTAAATTTTTGTTGTCAAAATGTCAATTAGTTAAGTAGGCTAGTTAAAATTTTAATAGGTTAAGTAGCTTGTTAAGTAAGCAAATTTCTAAGACTTAGAAATCAGAAGATGGTTAACATGGAGGCTTGGCAATACCATCCAAGTGTTTATTTTTGGCCATGGTTTCATTATTGAAAGGTTCATTGTCCTAATAAAACATCTTACAAAGATATCAAAAGTAGATAAACTAGAAAATTATCTCTTTTTAACTTAGAAAACCACCCCTTAAATGGAGAAAAATTCTACCAAAATGAAAAATAGCCTATTTGTGCATTAAATTTTTTATACTTTTCATTTTATTTCATATTGGTTAATAATCTGCCAAAAGAACCAAAGTTTTCATATATATTTAGGCTACAATTTGGGCTGTAGCCTGTATTTAACCATTAGGGAAGGAGGATGAATTCCATTTGAAATTTCAATGAATGTAAAACTTGAATTTAAGATCAAATTTCAATTAGGTGTAGGCTATAGATTTAGGCTAACTATGATTAAAACAGAAAGATTTAGCAAAGATTGAAACAGAAAAAAGAAGACAAAAGTTGGTAGAATTCTAGTTAATTGACTTTTTGCTATCTTAGAAAGGGTTTTGGTTAGGAAAATGAAACTTTCAGGGATGGGTCTACAGGCAAAAGTATGTCCAAGGAAGGTATTTTAAGGTACCCACCTCCACTCCTTCTCCCTCTAGAGGGCCCTGAAATTGCCTACATGACAGGTCTATACTTATTGAAATTTTGACAAAACAACATTTTACCTTAATTTTCAGTTACTAGTTGCTTTTTCTCTACCTTTAGTTCTGAAAATGCAATTCCTGTTTTTTGAGTAGCATTTTGAGCCATATCAATGTGTTTTTTCAAAATTTAGGAAATGTATTTGCATATCTTTAAAACCTTATAAAATGGAATTGAGCAGTTATGAAGCTGAAAACAATTTTGTTGTATTTCAATTAAGCAGAAGATCTATTTTGCAAGGTTTCACTTTAATAACATACATATTTCTAAAGGTCATCAAAGGTCAGGGCCCTCTAGAGGGAGAAGGAGTGGAGGTAGTTGCTTCAAAATACCTTCCCAGGACATACTTTAGTCTGAAGATTTATCCCTGAAAGTTTCATTTTCCTAACCTAAACCCTTTCTGAGATAGCAAGAAGTCAATTAACTAGAATTTTACCCAAAAGTTTTTTCTTCAAAATTCAGGTAACCTAGGCTAGGCATCATTCTGACATGTGGCCTATTTAATCTTTGAAACGCAGGATATAATAAAAGTTTTGATTCAGTAGATTAAAAATACCTTCCTGGGCACATTCTTGGCCTTAAATTCATTCACCTAATTTCTAAGCCAGAAAGGAACCTTTAAACTAGAGTTCTACCAGATAGACCTAGTCTACTTTATTAACTAATTAACATCTATTAATTTATGCTAGCCTAGAACTTAATCAAGAAATACATTTTATTAGGAACATTATAGTCTGCCCATAGAAAATGAAAAATGGGCTTTTAAACCTACTTTTCATATTGAAACTCGATAACAGTACAGACAAGGCGTTTATTAGCCTATGATAAAAGCCAAATACATTATCTTCCTTTCTTTCTGAAAACATTATAAAGTTAATTCTATATAGGTGGCATCAAAAATCAGAAAATTAAGAGCCAACTTCACACTTAATTTTCAGGTCTATTAGTCAAGCATCACTCGAAGGAGCTCCATTCAATGTGTGCATAACTAAGTCCCTTTCCATCCAGTATATTTAACTCAACTCCTATGTATCACAATCTCCGTGCAACACAACCCATTTTAAAACTAAATCCTGCTTAACTTTACCTTAAATTAATCCCCATTTAACTGAGCCCCAGTTTAGGTAACTCAACCTAACTTAAGTTGAGGAAGTGTGAATTGCAATGGGTATGAGTGTAATCGAAGTTGATTTATTTGAAGGATTAGCTAAATTGGGGTTATGTTAAATGGGGATTGACTTAAAAGAGATGGTTCTGGTTAAATGGTTCGGATACATGGGGTTTTGCTAAACAAGGACTCGTTTGAAAAGGAACCCAGATTACAAGACACTATTGCAGTCAGTTGGTTATTTTAGTTCTTCCAAGGGACTTGTTTCAAGCAGTTTTCATTTCGTCTTTTTTTTATTCGTGGGAAATAGCTCACAACCCACAACCTGTCTCGTGGTTTATGCAACGTATTATTGACAAACTAGCTCCCGATATTTGCCTGTGTTAGGAGTATTTAGAAAAATAGTGATTTTTTGAAAAAACAAAACCGGCACAACAAAATATAGAAATAGAAAACTGAAAGGGGTGTTTGGAAAATAAAAAAATAAGACCTCTTGGTAGTTATTTGCTGGTTATGAAAGTAAATAATTTTTCAGTGCTATTTCACCTTTCTAAAAAATTTAAGAAAGAATAGTTTCACGAACGAGTTTGTTTTTAATAGTTTTTAAATATGTCGGATAAACCATAAAAGGTTTTAATAAAAAAAAGTTGTTTTTCATTTTAAATTTCAACTCTGCTTATTTTTTGGTTAAAAATACTGACAATAATATTTATAAAAACCTTTTTCCAACTTACGAAAGCAATGAGACATATGAATATGCAACTAGTTTTTTTGTAATTTCTCTTTTCAATTTCTTCCAACCTTTCCTTAAATTAGCATTTAAAAACCCAGTGTTTGTCATAAAATGAGTCTTTGGAGCATTTACCTTTGATATTTCTCAGCAAGTAAGAATTTCTTCTATGAAATTGTTAAAAGAACCCAAGCTCTATTGCAAATGCCAAGAGGCACAACATAACAAATAGACTGAATCGTCTTTTAAATTTTATTTAGTTTGATTATTTGTTTTTTCAAGTCACAAGTTTATTGTATGGTAAAAATTTATAACAATCTTGTGACCTAGATCTTAAAATTTTCTCACTTGATGATTTGGCTTTGAATGCCCTCTTCTGCAATAACTCTACAATAATTAAACTGAAAAATAAGTAGCTTTGAATTGAGCCTTATAACATCTTAATACAATGTATTGTTTCCTGTGTCCTATTTCTATTGGTGGCAATTAAAATGGGAGGGGGGGATGATACTAAACCGCAATTTTTGGGTGACAGATCGAATGTTCTGATGGTGTCATTAAACAGCTCTCTTTGTTGTTCCAATGCCTCACTAAAAGTAAGAAAAAAATAGAAAAAAAGGATAAATCAGTGCTTCTCATACAGAATATAGTTTCCTTATTTCAAGGTAAGGGTCAGTAATTTTCCCATGGAATTTTCAAAAATTGAAATACCAATGGGATACATCTTGTTTTGGTCCAGTATAATTTTAGAGGGGTTTCTGGGTCTTTATAAAAATTTCTGCAATTCTTTTTCTAAATAACACCTTAAGAAAATATTAATTGAAATAATATGTACCATTCCTGAACCAACTGCAAATGGCCATTCTTCTCATTAGAAAGTTTGGTTTGAAAAAATATTTGTAAGTTTTGGTTCCTTGTGAGGCTGCCCAAATTGAACTATATTACAACTGTTGCTGAAAATATTATCTTTCTGCCAAAATAAGGATAAGCTTTTGGTTTTATATGCATGACTTTTATATCTGTACCTTTTCATTCAATTTAACATAGCAAAACATTGGGAAAAGAAAAAAAGGATTTTTGTGTTGAGTTTCATCCGTCTAGATACCACCCCCTCCCTCCCTTCCTGCTTTCATCTAAAAAGTGGTTTACTGTGGAACAAAAAAAACGTTTAAGTAAGCCTGTATTGTGGAAACATCATGATATCGTTTGTTAGCAGTATGAAGTGCTGGGGTCAAAACAAGCCCGCTTGTGTTTGAGATAATATTGAATACATTTTTTTTTTATTTACCGCGCCAGGTGCATAAAAGTTTCTGACTTGCCGCTATTAATTTACCTCCTTTTGACAAATTTACCAACGGTACATGAAGCTATTCCTCAACAACTTGGTTATTGGCATGTCCTATAGATATTTTGACCGAGATATTAGCCTTCGTGTCTGCCTTGATGGCTGGACAAAGGAGGGGGGAAATGTGCATAATACGAGAGAGCTTGTCTGGGGGAGGTGAATTCTTTCACTTATATAAATTGTCATCAACGCAACGATAAACCTTTCATTTAGGTAGTGAAGCGAACTAAGTGTAGAGGTAAAGCCAGACCTATTCTGGAGAGGTACCAAGAGGTTTTTTGGAGTGGTAGCATAGGACATCCATATTCAGTTGTTTGTCTAATGCAGGACTCTTATAATAGGATTATTCAGCTGGATGGAAGAAGGTTGTTGAAGCGCTGAGCAACGCACAGCTTTACTGTGCAGGTGGTTCCCACCCTATCAAGGTGGCTAATCCGAGAGGGATCAGCAGAGGAATAAATCCCCAGTGGAAGAAACTCGTCGACTCTCTTAATAGTTTTGTTTTTGAAGATGAAGCTGGGATGTTGACGTGGCACGTTTGATTGCGCAATAAGAAGCCCCTTTGTTTCCACTTTTCAATTTTAAAGAGGCCCACCTGTAGTGAAATGAAGGCTTGTACTGGGTCTTCGTGTTTTGATACGGCTTACTGTGTCGCTATATCGTTAGCAGAGCAGAGGGCTTGCAGGGCTGTCTCCCATTTTGTTTATGTAAATGAGGAAAAGTATAGGTGCAAAGACGCTACCGTGAGAAATCTGTGCTTTCACTGAAAATTCGTTAGAAATAGACCCGTCGAGGACGACCCACAGTGAACAGTCAAAAAGAAAATTCTTGATTACTTTTAACAGAAATCCACAAACATTGTACGCATGGAGTTTTTTTTTAGCAGACCACGGTGCCATACTCTAATCAAAATTCTTGGTAACGTCGAAAGACAATAGCCTGACGTTGTACCCATTGCTAGAAGTTCGATCCACTTTTTATGCTAGGCCACTAGGTAATCTAATTTTGAGCGTTTCCGGTGGAATCTATACCGGTGAATGCCTAGAAGGTCAGATTAATGCAGGAGTAGATAAAATGTTTTATTGGAGACGCTTTTCTATATTTTGTCAACACAGGAGTGGAGACTAATAGACCTATAAGAACCCACGCTAGTTGAATCACCGTGTGGCCTTGGGGTAGGACTAACATGGACGGACTTCCGTGACTATGGGAAACTTCCAGAGTGAAACCAATTCCACATCCGGAAAACCAATGACAAAGGTCCAGCTATTTCAGTACTGCAGGATTTTAAGACAAAATTTCGTATGTTGTCGGGACCAATGGGTTCGGTCACATCAGGAAGCTGCAAAATGGAAGGATATTAAGAGCAGGAAAATTCATACGATCCAGGACACATTTTCGATGTAACGCGTTAAAATAGGTATTCTTGTATTAGACCACAATGCCGTTCTATGATGAACAAGTTAATTATCAAATGGGGATAAATCCTTTTACTTAGAAAGTGATAAAAACATATACAAAAGTCTAGATATTTCGATCAAATATACAGCAAGCTAAAATAATATATTTGATAACATAATAATAAAATGATATAATTGAAACTAGTATTTATATGCACAAAAAATAAATTACTTTTTGGCTCATTCAGAAAATAGTGAGCTTCCAGATTATTCATTAGATTTTAGGGGAGAGTTCACTGACAAAGTTAATTTAAAGTCCTGATGTAAATTCTCTTCTTTAATCTTGCCCAAAAGTAATACAAATTACCTATGAAGATGGCAATGCCTTCCCTGTCTTATAAATTCAAACGAAACGTTGAGTTTATATTTGTTCACTTGGATGGTCTCATTTCCACATGTATACGACGTAACACCTTAAACTAGGTATTCTTTTCTTAGAATACACTGCCGTTCTATGACGAACAAATAAATTTTCAAGTGCAGATAAATCCATTTATTTAGACAGTAACAAAAGAATAGTCCAGGTATTTTGATATTTTTCAGATTTTAATTTACCGTCTAGATAAATGGATTTATCCCCATTTGAATATTAATTTGTTCGATCCAGGACAGTATTGGTTCAGTAGGAAAAATTTGGCACTTCTCCGCCGTCGTTGTCCAGAATTCTGTCCTCTTCGCTCTTTGAAAGTAGGCATCACTTGTGTTCCTTTTGCTTTACTCGGTTAGCATCTTTTCACTAGGTGTTGAACCAAAGCTTTTCCTTACTGGACATGTGTATTTTTTTGAAGGGATCTGTATTTTTTTCTACAAGGTCAACTATGGCCCACTGGTGCCTCTCTGTATCTATCTCTAGACCTTCGAAGGTGGAGGTTCTCTGCTGCTGAGAACGAAGAGTGTTTCTCAAACCGTTCCAGTCACTTTTATTGTATTGCCAGATTGTTCATGCTTTATTGGAGATGGAATAAGAAGGTTTCCACTTGCAATGACGGAACTTATATGGGAAGGTCACTCTAACCCATACAGTTTTTCTCCTGCTGATATCTGGTATAATTAAGCATGAATATGGTATATTGTTCTATAGATAACGTCAACACCTCCTCCACCTTATTTAGCGCCGCTAATGCGTTCATGGTCTCGTCTGAGGAGCGTTTATCCCTGAATGATGGCCTCAATGCTGGGTATTTTAAGGTTAAGATTGATCTCAGTGGTGCATAATGTAGATGGTTTAACCAAGTTCACTGAATAAAGGGCTCCGATGTGATTTTGGAAGTGTTTCTTGCTCTTTTTTATTTTTTTGTAAATTAATTTTCAGAATAATATTTTAAGAAAATTATTAAGCGAACTAACACTTACCAAACCTTAATCCGCTACAAATGACCTTTTTTAGTCACTAGAATATTTATTTCGAAATATTTGTTTGTAAGATTTTAGTTACTTTTTGATGCTCTCTACTAGATTGCAACTATTGCAGCAACCATGATCAAACAATTCGTGGTAACGAACTGTAGTAAAAAGCGACCTGGCTCAAAAGTAACCAAAACTCTAAAAAATGGAATTTTGATACCAATAGCTACATCAAAAGAATCGCAATTTAATGCTGATTTTAAATATATAACCCATCAAAACCATCAAAAGTCAAGCCAAAACTTACCCATCAAAAGTTACGATCCTGAGAATATTTGCATTATTCTAGAAAATAGGGAGAAAACAACCCCTAAAAGTCATAGAATCTTAACGAAAATCACACCATCAGATTCAACGTATCCGAGAACCCTATTGTACAAGTTTCAAGTTCTTATCTACAAAAATGTGGAAATTTGTATTTTTTGCCAGAAGGCAGATCACGGATGCATGTTTATTTGTTTTTTTGTTGTTTTTTTTATTTGTTTTTTTCCCCAGGAGTGATCGTATCGACCTGGTGGTCCTGGAATGTTGCAAGAGGGCTCCTTATAATGGAATTGAAAAGTTCTAGTGCCCATTTTAAATGACCCAAAAAATTGGAGGGCACCTAGGCCCCCTCCCACGCTCATGTTTTCACCATAGTCACAAGATCAAAATTCTGAGATTGCCATTTTATTCAACGTAGTCGAAAAACCCTATAACTATGTCTTTCGGGACGATTTACTCCCCCACCGTCCCCGTGGGAGGGGTACAAGTTACAAACTTTGACCAGTGATTACATATAGTAGTGGTTATGGGGAAGTGTACAGACGTTTTCAGGGGGATTTTTCGGTTGGGGGGAGGGTTTGAGAAGAGGGGGATATGTTGGGGGAACTTTTCATCGAGGAATTTGTCATTGGGGAAGAAAATTTCCATAAGGGAGCGCAGGATTTTCTAAAATTATCTAAAAAAAAACAATGAAAAAATAAATATGAAAAAGTTTTTCAACTGGAAATAAGGAGCAGCATTAAAACTTAAAACGAACAGAAATTATTATGCATATGAGGTGTTCACCTCCTCCTAATACCTTGCTCTTTACGCTAAAGTATTTTAGTAATTTCAACTATTTATTCTACGGCTTTTGTGATTCAGGGGTCATTCTTAAGGAATTGGGACAAAATTTAAGCTTTAGTGTAAAGAGCGAGGTACTGAAGAGGATTGAACCCCCTCATATACGTAATAAAAACATGAGAATACAGAAGTTTGTTACGTAAATTAATTTGTAAGTTACGTATATCTTTTACTAATAAAAACGTTCGTAAAACATTAAAAGTTCTAGTTGCCTTTTTTAAGTAACCAGAAAATCGGAGGGGAACTAGGCCTCCTCCCCCGCTCTTTTTTCTCAAAATCATTCGATCAAAACTCTGCGAAAGCCATTTAGCCAAAAAAATAAATATGCAAATTTCGTTTTAATTATTCATCTGCGAAGAGCCACAATAAAAACGTGCATTGATTCAAAAAGGTTCAGAAATTCAAAAAAAAAGTTTTTTTAACTGAAAGTAAGGAGCGACCTTAAAGCTTAAAACGAACAGAAATTACTTCGTATATGAATAGGGACTGCTTCCTCATCAACGCCCCGCTCTTTACGCTAAAGTTTTTTACTGTTTTAAAAAGTAGAGTTGATAAAAAGAGTCAAACTTTAGCGCAAAGAGTGGGGCGTTGATGAGGAAGCAGCCCCTTTCATATACGAAGTAATTTCTGTTCGTTTTAAGTTTTGATGTCGCTCCTTACTTTCATTTAAAAAAACTTTATTTTATTATTTAATCTTTCTACAAGAGACGTTAAGCTTTTGGTTTCATTTCCGTGTCTTTTTTGTTTGTATCTCGTCAATCATTTTAGCTTAGCAAAACGTAGTAAACATAAACAATTGCTTTTGTATTGAGTATGTGCGTATAGCTATCCCCTCAAACACTTTCTTCCTGTTTTTGTCTGAAAAGTTGTTTACTCTGGAAAGAAAATGCACCTAAGTACACCTTTGTCCTCAAAACATTGTCAAATCATTTGTAAAAAGTAGTATGTAGTGCTGGGAAAGGGAAAATCCTATTAATATTTATTGCCGTGATTATAAGACGCAGAGAAGTAAAAACTTAAAAAAATTGGACAATACCCGGCAAACATTTATTATCATAAACGTTTTTTTTTAAAAATAAACTATTAAAAAAACAAACATGCCCCGAACATTCTGTATTTTATTTGAACTGTTCACAACCGTGTACACTAGTTTGCGCACACACAGACAATAATAGCCCCTGCTAAGATGGCTATATAGTACATACTTTCTGGGTTATAGTATCAGGAAATAAAAATAATCTGTTAACAGAGGTATGAAATATTAGCGCATTTTGATAGAGTGGATTTCAGTTTTTAGAGAAATTTTGCTGAAAGTCACTCCTTTAAGTTAAAATAAAAAAGTAAAAATTGCCCATCAATTTACCCAACAAGTAATTCTCTTTCTGAAAATCCCCCTCTCCCGTGGTAATTTCCTCCGGGAAAATTCCCTGGTGAGCAATTTCCCTTTAGACAGTTACCCACCGGAAAATTCCCTACATATTAAAGATTGAGTAGCCAAGGCAAAAATATTCTGCTTATATATTCTACTTAAATAAATATATTTTATGAACATACTTATTGTATAGGATATATTATATAGGACGTCCTATAGCAAAGATTTTTTTCTTTTTGTTTCTTTTATACTTTTCTTCGTGTTTTTTGGGAATTGACTTATCATAGCGGGATAAGATAAAGTTGAATTGAAATATTTAGGTAATGTACAACTAGTGGCACATTTAGAGTGTTTGTGATATACCTCATAGAAGGTAATATATGATACATGTACACGGAGAAACAGCCTTGGACTAAAACTCAAGAGTAGATACTTACCATGTGCTGGGTCTGGTATCCCCATCTATTTTAAATATTACCATTTCACCCCTTGTGACTGAAAACTGTCCAGAAGCCGTATATCTGAAGCTTTTCACATCTGAAGTTCCTTTTTGGGGATTTTTTTTTTACCAAACAGCTTTAAAATTAACCAAAGTCCTTATTTCAAATAACTGCTACAACTAACAACTCAGAACAGCACCAAGCCACCTGAGACCACCACAGCTACGCAAGCTTCTCCTCCATCCCACTCTATTCACAGCCTCCATCTCTACACCCTAGTTGTAAGTTTATTTAAATATGCTTACAAACTACTTTCTTTAAACTTTTTCTTATCCTTCTCTGGCAACTCAAAACACCCCTCCAAAAATAAAAATCAAAAGATAACATTAAATTTACAAGAAATAACAATATTAAAATAAACACCTTTGAATGTTTTTCACCGTGCATTTCATTTTTATTTTGGAACATAATATTCATCAGTAGTATCTTTTCTTCATTATTTTTACTTGCTTTTCTTTCCCTTTGTTAGCCGGATTTTATGCGAGGGTGATTTTCTAGGGAGCATTTGTCTGCTGAGAGATTTGTCCTCAGGGGATGGGGCTCCATGGGGAGGATGAATATCGACCGGATATCGCGAAACTTCTCGATAATTAGGCAAGCTAATTGAATGATATGTAATTTCCTTGCTTTAGTGTCTCACTTGTCCTAAAGGAATGAAGTGAAATTACTTTAAGTTTGAAAAGCCTATATCAGCTCTGGTGTGTTCCTTGTTAGCCTTGTTACCAACTCTTGCTATATATTTTTATATTCTAATTGGTCAGTTATAGCATTCCAGTATATATTTAATAATTAGCATTATTTAACTCATCAAAAAATACTCATGACATCCACAGGTGTGGCCATGTGACATTATTTTACTCTTAAGATGTTATGTGTGATTAAGATGTGATTAAGATGTTATGAATTTTATTTTCATTGATCTGCTTATAAGCTATTAAATTAGAAAAAAACATTTTGTTTTAACTGAAAGTAAGGTGCAACATTAAAACTTAACGAACAGAAATTACCCCGCATATGAAAGGGGCTGTTCCCTCTTCAACGCCCTGCTCTTTGCGCTAAAGTTTGACTCGTTCTCGCAACTCCACTTCTTAAAATAGTAAAAACCATCACGTAGCACTTAGGCAAATTTGAAATTTTAATTAAAAAAAAGCAATTAAACACACATCATTAATCTTTCTTTTGGCAAAAAACGGAAAATTCCACATTTTTTTTTTATATAGGAGCGTGAAACATCTACAATAGGGTTATTTGAAATGCTGAATCTGATGGTGTGATTTTCATTATGGTCACTTGGTGTTTTGGGGTGTCCCCCCTTTTCTCAAAAGTTGGGCAATTTTAATAAGACGCGCAACTTTTATGGGTAGAATTAAAGTCGATGAATTATATGAATTTTGAATTTAAGATCAAAATTCGGTTCTTTTGATGTATCTATTGTTATCAAGACTGTTTCCAAGGGTTTCGGTTAATTGAGCCGCATCGCTCATTGCTTGCAATTCGTTCGAACTGTTCATTTTCCCTGACCTTGCTTGGTGTTCTTAAACAATAATTCCACGTTGTGCTTGTGTATATTTAACTGTGCAATTGCTTAAGGAAGAATTATGGCTTAAGCGGCTGTTGTAACGTAGTAAAGAGCGAGCCATAGCCCATAGTAACAAAAAGTTAAAAAAGGGGCTTAGAAGAAAATTACCTAGTTAAAAAAAAAATGCAATCTGACACTGATTCAGAAATGGTAACTATGATTTCGTTTCGTCTTAAAAGTAAAAGTTAATTGCGAAAACAAATGTGTGGTGACTTCGAAAAAAGGCTGAAACCCCTCGAAAATTGTGTCAGATCAAAATAAAGTGTACCATTAGAGTTAGCATAATCGAAAACCTAGGAAACGAGATTACAGTCCCCCTCCTTGAACAACAAGGAAAATCACTTTTTTGATGGGTAGCACTGATCCGTCCCCTGTTTTTTCTTTGTTTTCTTTTTCTAGCATGGCTAGGGGGTGACCAGAAAGAGATGTGTAATAGCTCATTATAAAGGAAGTCAAATTTTCTTGTGCCCTTTTAAGTGACCAAAACACTGGAGGGCAATTAGTTCCCCTCCCCAATGGCTCCATCCCCAAAAAGTCATCCAAGCAAAATTTTGAGATTGCCATTTTGTTCAAAATAGTTCAGAGTTCCAATATCTATAGTTTTGGTAATGATATAACCTTCCATAATCCCTAAAGAAAAGGATGTACATTGTATCGGTATCGGAGGTATCGATATCACGGATAACGGTATGGCCGTATTGTTATCGGGTGTACTGGTATCACAGGTATATTAGACAGATTTTTCAGACCTCATATAAAAGATGTTGCTCATATCTATGTCCTTCCTATAAATTCCACCATCAGGAAGTTCTGAATGCCACTGAAAACGGCACTTTCGGCACCATGTCTAAAGTGGAATAGCTGGGTCTAGTGAGCTATAAGAAATTTTAAGGGTGATGCTTGATTGCTCATTCGAAAGCTATTGCTAATATCAACGTGATTTTTTTCAATTCTACCATCCGTAAGTGTTATTTAGCGCAAAAACAATACTTTTGGTGTCATTTACTAAGTGGAAAACCTTGGAAGTATAAACCATATCCTTATTGTTATAATTATTGTCCAAAACCCTAAACACCCTTAACTGGTGGTTCGCAAAAACAGCTCCCGTATGTTCCTCCCCCAAGCCCCATTAACAAGCTACACAATTAAGATACAAACACCAAATATATAAATTTAGACTGTTCTAGGTGTGGCTCTGTTACTACAGCATCATACTTCAAACTAGAGTGTATTAAGTTCCATTCCTGCTTGTTTTTTTTTTTTTCTATCAAGATTTTGTCTCTTCCATATGAGTATTTTTCAGATAATTTTACTGTTTTTGTAAAAGCAATGCACTAATTTTCAAAACATGTCCAGGGAGGATATTATTTAAGGCGGTGACGTACTCAAAAAATAATTACGGTGGGAGTGGGGCCGGGGGTCCTTGGGCCGACCAACAGAAACTAAAATAAATTCCTTAGGAAAAAACTGTATTTTAAGGCATTGCTTTAAGCTTATTTTAGCTCTTTGAATGCAAGTTTTGAGTAGGGACTAAGGAATGAATGATAAAATCGAGCAGATTGTAACAAATTCTATACCCAGAAGAATGGAGTAATCTTGTCAAAATCTTGTGGGGGGGGGGGGTCAAAGTTGGAGCGAAGTTTCCCAAATCAAGTGAAAATGACAGGAAAAACAGAAAAATGAGCCATATAGTAATAAAAAAGGTAAAGATGTACTAAAGAAAACTGACCTGTTTCAGTAGATGCTTGAATTATGCACGCTTATCTTAGTTTTAACAACAATTTCTGAGAAAATAAATTTCAGCTGGAGGGGGGAGGGAACTGGGGTCTTGGAGGGGCATTTGCCAACTCTGCCCCATAGCAAAGTGGTTCTGGAGTCATTCAAAATTGAATTGTTATACTTACTTATTCAAATCATTTACTTGACCGTTCCACCGTAATATTCTCTCCATAAATAGGATAGTGCATCCAAAGAGGAAGAAATACAAATGACAGCAGTTGTGTAGGAGAATTCAGATAATTCTTTCCAAAATTTTTGAAATGAAAACAAACTTAGTTCGTAATACCAGTTATCGTACCTACACAGGAAATGATCCATTTTTTAATTTTGAGTCATTTCTAAGTAATGAGTGGATTTTCTATTCGGAGACAGGTCAAATGGCTTTCTAAGCCTAAAGGCCCATTTCTATTGACCTAGCAAAATTTTCCACAAGCATGTCGATATAAAAACCTGTGCGCTTAGCTTATCTCTTGTGTCGAAGCTACTCGTCTGGAGCCACTTTTTTGTGTACTACTAAATTTACGTTTTTTTCAAACAAATACTTGAAGATTTTTTTTTTTTTTTTTTTTTTTTTTACAAAAAGTGACGACCCTATGTTTTGATTTTCTCTTTCACTCTAGTCTCATTTTTTCCTTCAATTTTTGCAAGACTTTTTCCTTCAGCTCCTTAATGATGGTTAAAGTGTGTTATCTGCCCTAGATTGGAGCTGATTAGAAGTTATATAAGAAATTAAGTTTTCAACGGAAACTAAGGGGCAACAATAAAACTTAAAATGAGCAGAAACTGTTCCGTATAAATAAAAAAGACCGTGGAAGTGTCATTTCTCCATAAATTTTTAATCAAAAACGAGGTAAGATTAACTTGAAAAACAATGTTTTTTTGAGGGACGTATAGAGCGAAGTTGAAACTTAAAACGAACAAAAATTATTTTTAATAGCTTATCTAGCAAACATCAATTAAACAAGTGTAAATATATCAACAGGTGATTTTTCTCTCTGTTAGTAGGATTACAGAAAACTAGCGCTTTACTTAAAACTCAAAAGCCATGTATAATACTAGGTCTCACTTTGTATTTCTAGAAACGAAGAACATATCAAATGTAATATAAAATCTTGAAATGTAGTTATTTCTCTCTACATAACGGGAAATTTCAAGTTGTGATGGATACTCAAAAGCAAGTCTGCAGTCTTAATATTAACAAGATTGCTTCACTTCGAACTCGTCAACAAAATAATCATGAAATGTCCTCTTCAGATTCTAAACGATAGTCAATCATTCAACTGAGCTCATTGTACAGAGATAATGCCAATTAAACCAAAAAAAAAAAAAGCAACTATCTAAAAAAGGTTTTCTTTTATACTGTCAAAAGTGTCTATAAATGGTTTACTTTTACTGTATCAAAACTCCTATGCTGTTTTGTATTTTCAAGGAAGCACTAGTTTTCTGTAATCTTTACAAACATAGAGGAAGATCATCAGCTTATTTATTTGCACTAGTTTTATTGATGGATTTATATATAAAAATGGAAACAAAAATAGACCGGGATAAAGTGACTCAGCCAATAAAGTGATCGTTGGGCAGGTCTACATTTGTGGATGAAGGAAAAAGGACTTGAATTGGGGGTATAATTTGTTCCTATTAATACTAATTAATCAAAAAACTTTCCGGAAAGAGACTTTCCCAAAGAAAAGTAAAGGTCAAGGGCACCAGTGGAAAAAAAGGAATATATACATATATACAAATATGTATATATAAAGAGGTATATATATAAAGTAATATATCACAGAATTTTTTTTTCGTATGAATAAGTTTATTTTAAATAATTTTAGGAAAAAGTTCTCAAATAAAAAGAGCAATTAAATTGTATGAAAAATGAAACGAAATACATTAAAATTTAAACTACAAGGATTCCTGGTAAAGGGATTAATTTATTTAATCAATAATATATTTAATTATTATGTAATTTATCTAACAAGAAAATCAAACACAAAATTACAAAAAGATCTATTGCTTCTATAGATTATAACAGATGCAGACTCGTCATTATGTAATTTCCTACACCCTAGAATAGTTTAAAGAAAGAATAGAGATGCTCAAAAATCATCCTGCCTGGAAAGATACCAGGTTTTTATATTATACAAGCAATCTAAAATGTACCTCTTTTGTAACAGGACTATTCTCCCCCTCGAACTTAAATCCCTATATATTCAGATATTAATAAAAAATAGAATAGCGAAAGAAAACCAAAATTTAAACTTACTACCCAGCTGTCAAATTGACCCTTCTTTCATTTTATTGTCCCATTCAAGTAAATAAAATGAAGAAGCCCAAAACAATTTCGTCACCAGAAAATCTAATCGAAAATTTTGTGGTTAAGAAACTGGAAGTAAAAAGCAACTTGGACTAATATTCAAAGACAAGTAAAAATGTAGTGCAAGGCCCTGCAGATATCTAGGGTACCTAAATAGGAAGCACAGAGCAAGGGCGGACCCTGTCCCTGGGGGTCCATAATAGAAACTGGGACACCCTTGCCCGGGGCCATAAATATAAGTGGAGGAAGAATAAGGCCCTTCAAATGTACCGTCAACAGGGCTCACTGACGTGTCCACATGTCCCGAGAGTTACAAACATTCTCCCAGTAACGGGTTAAATTGTATAGTGACACGGAACACAATCGTAGGATGATCCACTATAGGAAGATAATTGCAGCGGGGTGTAAGATCCAGATCTTTGAATAACGGCCTCTGCAAAGAGCTGCCTCGACCCTTTTGGGATATCTGCAAGACTGGGGATCTTACAGTCAACTCTATTTTCACTTGAGGAGTGGCGCCCCTTGAGCAAATTATAGCCTAGTAAACAACACGGCATTCGCACGGGATTCTGATTAATGGATAATTGTTCTTGGTTTGGTATGCTTTCATGGGTTTCTTGGGAAGAAAATCCTCTTCCTAGCTAATTTATCTACCATGGGTTGCCTCCCCGTATTAGCTTAATATTTGTAGGCATGAATATATAATGAATTGAAGGTAATAGACTTGGGACTGTCTGTGCAAGGTTTTGACTCTTGTTGATAGAAGAGCATCGCCAAGTGCTGAAAACCGTGATATGACAAAGGTGAACCCGGGATTCCACAAAACCACCATTCATTCCAGAGGTCCTAGGGTCTTCTTGCTGTCCGGTTCTAAGCCGGCTTAAGCGCTTCGGTGTAGGCTGGAGAAAACATGTTGATCCCCGTTCTGCACTGGTATACGGGATCATTCCTGTTCCTGAGACCAAAATAATTACAATGGTTTAAAGAACATGAAAATTGGAACTTCAAACGCTACGACATTAAAAAATGACTACTGTATAGACATTTTGACTGACGAATTCAGGCGATTTGAACTGGACTTATTAGGAGTTTCGGAAACTCATATCCCTGGGGTAGGAAGCATAAAATTAGGTGATATAGAATTTGTTTACTGAGGCAGGAAGAATGGGGTACATAGACAGGGAGTAGGGGTTATGATGAATAAGGAAGCTGCTAAGTCTTATTTAGGCTTGGAAGGTATTAATAGAATACTAATTGCTTATTTCATGACTAAAAGCTCAGGATATCAGTTATAGTGGTATATTCCCCTATTAGACCGACTGGCGGAGAAACTAGTGACTCAGATGAACTTTACTTACAGTTAAAGGAGCAAATAGACAGGATCTCAGGTGGAAATATGGTGTTTTTACCATGAGATTTTAACGCCCAGGTCGGTAAAAACTGGGATAGATGGTACACTAGCCAAAGTACTAGATACTAGCCTAGGTACTAGGGTATATAGGAGTGCTGTTCCGAAGATCTAGAAGATGTAGCTAGACGGAATAATGGTAAAACATTGTACTGGCATGTTAAAAAATTGAGAGGAAGTATTAAATCTGGACCTGTCCCAGTTAAATATAGGAACGGGGCACCAATAAGTGATAAGGAAAGAGCTAAAGAGAGATGAGCGGTACATTTTGAGAATATGCTAAACCGAGATACAGTTGCAGGAAAAGATATAGAGGAAAATAAAATAGTTTTTGATACCTTGGATGTGAAGGAAAATTTGTTTTATGAGGATGAGTTAGCGACGGTACTAAAAGGAATAGAAAATAATAAGGTCCCAGGTGTTGATAGTGTGGTAAATGAGTTTCTTAAATATGGTGGCTCTAAGGTTAGAAACAAGTTACTGAAGATTATAAATATGATTTTTGAAAAAGCAGAAGTACCCAACAATTTTAGGACAACCTGAATTAAACCACTACGTACGAAAGGTGATAGGATTGAGTGTCTTAATTATCGAGGCATTAGTCAGGTCTCTGTAGGTAGCAAATTACTTAGTAATATAATACTTTTTAGAATGAGAGATGCTGTAGAGCAAGTTTTAAGAAAAGAACAGTGTGGTTTTAGAAAAGTTAGAAGATGTGTCGACCAAATTTTCAGTTTTAGGTTAATAATTCAGAGGTGCCTTAGTTTTAAAGAACCTCTGGTTCTCTGTTTTATAGATCATGAATAAGCGTTTGATTCTAATGATAGAAGAGCTTTAGCAAAGGTCTTATTCTTATATGGTATATCAGACAAATACATTAAAGTGATTAGTACTATATACGAGAATTATACTGTCGTGGTTAAAGTAGGAAATGCGGTTAGCAGCTGGTTTTGTATTAAATCAGGAGTTAAGCAGGGTGGTGTTCTATTCCCCTTTATGCACATCATTTTGATGGACTCTGCCTTAAGGAGCACAGGAAAGGCAATGGGAGACCATGCAATCAAATGGGGAGGAAAAACTCTCCTGAACTTAGATTATACTGTTGATTTAAGCATCCTAGATGAAAGTGTGAGAAAAATGAATTAACTTTTAGAGGTTTTTCGAGTATAGGGTGCTAGAATAAGTTTGAAAATTAATGTTAAGAAGACTAAATTACCAAGGCTAGGAGAAAGCGAAGATGAAAAGGTGAAGTTGGGTAACGAAAAGACTGATCAGGTGGGCAGCTTCACTTGCCTAGGTAGTTTTATTAGTAAATAGGTTGTGAGCAGTGAAGATGTTAAAAGTAGAACAGCCGATGCTCAGGGTATTTTTTCACAGTCAAAACAAGTTTGAAATAACTGCAAACCAAGATTAGAATATTGGAAGGTACAGTGATGAGATTGGTCAAATATGGCTGAAGCATGGGCTTTTCGAAAAGCGGATGAAGATTTTCTAAATGTTTTCCAAAAAAATTGTCTACTGATTTTTCTGGGTACCCGGCTGACTGACCGTAATTCAAATAGTAGGCTTTACCAAAAATAATGTTCATTTCCGCTTTCTAGGGCTATAATGGAAAAAAGGTTGAGACAGCTAGTGTACGTTCTGCAGATGAAGGACGATATATTGCCGAAGATTATTCTTTTCAGCCAACCGTCTAGGGCTAAAAAAAAAGCAGGTCGTCCCCATTTGTGATGGAAGACACTCATAAAGAAAGATTGAAAAGAAATGGGAGCTTCCCGGGAGGGTGTAAAGAGGAAATGTTTGAATAGATTGAGATATGAGAGGGGCGTGCGTAGCTGTGTTGGCCTTTTGCGGCTTGGTGCTGCGGTGAGCTGATAGTAATAGTGGTAGTAGACATATCAGAGAACCCAACCGAAGAGGTTTGAAACTGCAATCTTAAAAATGTAGAATTTCACATTCTTTTTTCTTCAAAAGAAACATCGTCGGGGCATATCTTTTTTCTTTCCAGGATGATTGTATTAACCCGTTGGAACTAAAATGACGGGAGAGGGCCCATTTTAATGGAAAAGAAGAATTTTAGTGCCCTTTTTAAGTGACCAGTAAAATTGTAGGTCAACTAGGCCCCCTCTTACGCTAATTTTCTCCCAAATTATTCCGATCAAAATTTTGTGATAGCATTTTTGTTCAGTCTACTTGAAAGGCACGATAATTATGTCTTTGGTGATAAAATGACCCCCTAAAACCTCTGGGGAAAGGGTTTTAAGTTAAAAAATTTGCCCATTGTTTACACATAGTATTTGTTATTGGAAAATATACATACATTTTTCGCATGAGGAGGAGATGACAAATTTTCTGATGGGATGATTTTGCACGGTGACAATTTTCCATGGAAAGGGAAATTTCAGGGGGTGAACTTTTCAGGGGAAATTTTACACTGGATGAATTGTTTAGAATTCCTTTACAAAATTTCTTTATATTTCTTGTTTCATCTTTTCCAATTCACTTTTACGCGTAGATATGTTAAGGGTAATTGTCCCGGGTGAATTTGCATCAGGATTGAATTGTCCAGACGATATTTCCGCGAGGAGGGGGATTTTTCCATGGAGGTGGAACCAGGTATCTTGGTTTTATTTAAAAAAGGATAAAAATCAAATAGAAAAACATGTTTTTTAACTGAAATTAAGGAGCAACATTAAAACTTAAAACGAATAGAAATTATTACGTATATGAGAGGCCCAACCCCTCTTCGACGCTTCACTTGATACGCTAAAGTTTATTTTTTTCTTCCCAATTCCTGAAAAACAAGTCCTGGAACACAAGGGTCGTTTGATTAGAACAATGAATAACCTTTTTAAAGTGCCAAAAAACTATAGCATAAAGGCGAGGGGTTGAGGAGGGGACGAACCCCTCATATACCTAATAATTTCTGTTTGTTTTAAGTTTTAATGTTGTTACTTACTTTCAGTTGAAAAAAACTTGTTTTTTTTTATTTAACGAGGCTTAGAGACAAATTTTTTTTAATGGCAATGGAAGAGCATGTTGATTAAAGTAAAAGTGTATAAAAATGAAAAAAAAGTAATTACAAGAAGTACACGAAACAATAGCCTACTTAAAAAACAATATATAAACCCCGTGCATTCAGTTCTGTTGAGTAATGCCGAAGTGTTTCTCGGGTATTTTTTAACAATACAGAAAATTTTGAACTTCGTTATCAAACACAAAAATATTCAAGACCTTTAGACTCAGTGTTTTTAAAAAGTAACGCATTATTAAAGTAGTTTGTTCAAAGTAAAACATTAGAACGAAGATTAAGAAGATCAAATACAAAATTTTAATTTAATATTTTTATTTTGAATGCCAAAAACCACAATATTTGACACCTCTATGCTTCATAACTGTAAGAAATTAATTTTTCTTTCAAAGTGACAGCTAGATAAGTACAATCACTCCTGGAATAAATATAAATGATAATAAAACACAAAAACATGTCTGTTAAGGGGAAAAATACAGAAATTCCCAGCATTCCACTCAGAGAAAGCATTTCCGATTGTAGTGAATTCATATGTCAGCTTGTGGGTACTCTTCACATATAATTTTCACTACAAGGAACAGTTTGGCAACTACCCCTTTCCCTAACTGTAAAATTCAAAAGCCTACTCTGTCATTGGTCTTTTAATGACAACGAATACTACTAGAAATATTTTCTTTTGTACTTGATACAACATTGAAAATAAAGTTAAATTATTGTGGAAGAAAATCATATATATATGATTATATATATATGATCATATATATATGATATAGCATTATATAAATTTTTTTTAGATTAATTTTACTATAATTTCCAAGACTGTTCCAAGACCCTCCTATACGGTACACTTTCTGTTCATTTTAAGTTTTAATATTCCCCCAGAATTTCAGTTGATAAAAAACCTCGTTTCTTTTGATTACAAAATAAAGCTAATATCTATGAATCAATTAAAAAAAAAAAACGAACAGAAATTTAAATACATAGTCATATAAAGGAATCATATAACAGATACTTATACAAATACAAAAAAAAAATCATAAAACGAGCGAAAGTCGAAATGCATACCAAGTACAACAAAAATTATAACGAACAGGAGTTCGGGCTACTTGTTCTCGCTACCTGTAAACCCAAAACCACTCATATTGCTGTTGCTGCTCGGGGACAATTGAATTACATCATCCCTCCCTCCCGACATAAATGTTTCTTCCTTTTTGGCTATGAAGAAACTGTGTGGATTTTCGACAGCGTGTTTAGCTCTTCGAAATTTCGATAAAAATTAAAAAATGAAATAACTCCAATGATTGACAATGATGACTTGGAAAAAGTAATAAAAAAATTGAATGTTTAGTCAATACTTATTTTTAGTCTATAATTATTTTTATAATTATAATTGTATTTAGTATATATATATATATATAATTATAATTATTTTAATTTTAGGAAATTTCTACAACTCAATGTTCCAGATTTTATCTAATAGAATTTTGTGTCTTAAAATGGAAAATTTTTTTTAATAAAGCGTAAATAAAGCAAATATTCAGCAGATTTAAGGGGTAGGGGGAGCTCAGTTCCCAAAATCATGTTGGTAATGATTTCTGTTTGTATTAAGTTCGACATGAGTATATATTTTAATTGAAACATTTTATAATTTATTTCATCTTCATTCTCAGCATGTTTTGTATTCACTCTATTTGCTATAATTTGTTTTAGTTTTAGTTTTATTTATTCTTTGATAAGCTAGTTATTTCCCTTCTAAGTTTGAATCATTACAAGGCTTTATTTTTCTCCTCTTTAGTTTTAATTTTCGATCTCTGCTCTTGTCTGAAAAGCTTCTTTGCATTTAAATTTGTTTTCAATTTAGTTTCTGTTTGCATTTCATTGTCAAAGTTCTATTATTAATTAACTTAGTGAACTCTTTGACTTATTTCCGTTTTATTCTAATTGATCTATCCACAGCATCATATGCACAAAAGGTTTGCTCTTATGCATGAACAATTTTCTGGTACATCTTCCTGAATGATCTAAGAGCCTTAGAGCAGAACTAAAATTATAAATGAATTAATTTGAGTATATCCCCAATATGCCAAATACTTCAGTTAGTTGCACTAATGTATCTCTTCAAACGTGTAATCAAATTGAGAAAAAAAGAAAAAAAACACGTCGTGGTAAGAAAAACTAACGGTAGGTAAGGAGCACCCTGGGAAAATATTAACCGAAAATGATAGAAAAGTTTTATCGAAAAACATAGGCATCAAGACAATCTATTTTAAGGTGTATCGCCAGATTTAAGCTGACACATCAAAAGCTATAAGTCTAAGAATCTTTGCCTTAAGGGCCGTATCCAACATTTTTAATACATTTTTTTTGGGGGGGAGGGGGCTATATAGAGTATGAGGGTAAATCTTTTGGGGAGGGAAGGGCTAGGGTATTTTCCATGACATAAGGTGGTGTTTTCACCTTTCTTATGAAAATCAAGCGAATTAGGGAAGGTAGATAACTTCGAAGACCACACTGCCTTTCCATGACGAAAGTAAAACAGTTCAAAATAGGGATGATACCTTTTTGTTGACAGTGAAATATAAAATTATTTAACTGGATATTTCGAACACATATACAGTGTTCATCATCAGCAGTAAAACTAAAAGATTTTAGTTTTACTGCTGATGATGAACACTGTATATGTGTTCGAAATATCCAGTTAAATAATTTTAAATTTCACTGTCAATAAAAAGGTATCATCCCTATTTTGAACTGTTTTACATTAGGGAAGGTATTTTCCAGTTTGTCGCAAGAGGATGGATAAACACCGCTTCCCCACCATCTTGAATTAGTAAAAACAGTAAAGTAAGATCTCACTTTTTGAACTGAATCAGTGGCAACTTAAGCTTTTAAAAAAGTACTATAATTGTAAAAGTAATACCTTATAAACCCATGAACAAAAATAAAACTCATAACATTTTTCCAAAGAGTAACATAATGTCACATGGCCACTCCTGTTTATAAAACAGAAAATAACGCAGGAAAATGGCAATGTCTTGAGTATTTTTGATGAGTTGAGCAATGCTAAACATCAAATATACACTCCAAACGCTATGACTGACCGATGAGAATCAAACAGTTCGTGGTAACGAACTGCAGTAAGGAGCAATCCGGCTCAATAGAAATCGTAACTTTGAAAAATAGTTGCATCAAAAGAATCGCATTTTATGTTGATTTTAAATATATAGGTTTTATCAAGTTGAGTCTTACCCATTAAAAGTTACGGGCCTGCGAAAATTCCCTTATTTTAAAAAAAGAAAGAAACACCCCCTAAACTCATAGAATTGTCATGAAAATTACAACATCAGATTCAACGTATCAGAGAACCCTACTGTAGGGGCTTCTATCTACAAAATAATGGAATTTTGTATTTTTGCCAGTAGAAAGATCACAGATACGTATTTATTTCTTTTTTTTCAGGGATAATTGTATCGAGCAGGTGGTCCTAGAACGTCGCAAGAGGACTCATTTTAATGAAAATTAAAAGTTCTAGCGCCCTTTTCTATTTGACTAAAAAAAAATGAGGGCACCTAGACCCCTCCCACGCTCATTTATTCCTAAAAGTTACTAGATCAGAATTTTCAGATAGCCATTTTGTTCAGCATAGCCGAAAAATGTAATAACTATGTCTTGAGTACAACCAAATCCCCCACAGCCCCTGCGAGAGGGGTTATGAACTTAGCCCATTGTTCATATATAGTATTGGTTATTGGGGAGTATACGGACATGTTCAGGGAGGATTTTTCTAGTGGTGAGGGGTCGGTAGGAGGGGATTACGTGAGAGGATCCTTCCAAGGGGGAATTTATCATGGGGGAAGAGAATTTTCATGAATGGAGCGCTGGATTTTCCAGCATTATTTAAAAAACGTTATTTAAAAAGTTTTTTAACTTAAAGTGAGAAGCAACCTTAAAACTTAAAACGAACAGAAATTATTACGTATATAAAGGAGTTCGTCCCCTCCTCAATTCCTCACTCTTTACGCTGAAGTGGTTTTAGCAATTTCAAAAGAGTCAATTATTCTAACTAAACGGCCTTTATGATTCAGGGGTATTTCTTAAAGAATTGGCAAAAAAATTCAAACTATAGTGTAAAAGGGAAGGTATTGACAAGGGGGCGAACCCTCTGATTTACGTAATAAAAATATACAAATATAGGCGTTCGATACGTAAGTTAATTTGTAAGTTACGTATATTTATTACTAATAAAAACGGTCATAAATAAAACTGATGGTTTTTGTGGCCTTTTTCAGTAACCAAAGAAATAGGAGGGGAACTATGCCCCCTCCCCACCTCTTTTCTCTCAAAATTGTCCGATCAAAACTTTGAGAAAGCCATTTAGCAAGAACAAATTAATATGAAAATTTGTTTTAATTATTCATATACAGTTAGATAAAATCAAAACCAGTATTAAGTGAGCTAAAATCTTACTTTCAGTTTAAAAAAAAAAACAAGTTTTTTCAACTGAAAGTAAGGAGTTACATTAAAACTTAAAACGATCAGAAATTAGTCCGTATATGAAAGGACTGTCCCCTCCTTAACGCCCCGCTCTTTACGCTAAAGTTTGACTCTTTCTCACACCTCTACTTTTTCAATCAATAAACAATTTCAAGCAACAAGACAATAAAAAGGGGAGGAGAGCCCCTTTTTAGTACCAGATATAACGCTAACATTTATGAATACCCGTGTAGAAATTAGAGAAAAAGTCAGGCACCTCGGTGTTATTTTGCATCGAAAGCTGTCATGGAGCTGTCACATGTCACAACCAGAGTTGATGCAGCTAAGCAGTATTCCTTGCAACTTATGTCAGCAGCAAAAACAACATGGGGTTTAAAACCACTGGCTTTAAGCAAATTATATAAAGATATCATTGAAAGCACTATACTATACGCTGCACCTGTATGGGTAGTAGCCGTAAAGAAAAAAATTATTCAAAATGCACTAAGATCCGTACAAAAAATGTCAATGATTGCCATTTCAAAGGGTCTCCGATGTACGAAAACAGATACAGTGACAGCTGTCGCTGGATGTTTTCCTCTCGATCAACGTCCAATTGAAGTATCTTTGAGCAGATGCTATAAAAAAGATAGACCAAAGTATTAGCCAAGTCAAGAAAACAGGCATTCTGGCATTTGTTTCAGGTCAAATATGCATAGTAGTGATTTTAAAGCAGCGGCAAAGATAACCCCATCTTTTAAGCTTACACAAGTGTCATTCTTGATTAACTTCATTTTTATATAAAATTAAGAAAATAGATTCGCCTTTATGTGTCTGTGGTAAAGAAGAAACTATGGATCATGTCATTTCTGATTATCCCTTGTACATACCAGCTAGATTTTCATTACAAGTAAATTTAGGTTTTTATAGCGTAAGCTTCACATTGGATCTAAACTTGGTGTGGCATATGAAAGATGTACGTCGTTTATTCATGAATTTTATTAACGAAATTGGTCGCCTAGATTTTTAGAATCAAGGAATTTAGAACTCATTAGTACGTTTCCTGTATTTTATATGTATGTGTGGTAAATGAATTATGTTGCTTTCACGTTCTTTTTAAAAAAAAAATTCCAGTGTTTAGCTTTAGAAAAGAAAGTGAAATACTTTTTGTAAGTCGAATCACTAAATAAATTCGTTCATTCAAGTTATGTTAGAAAGAATCCAGAGTCAAACGCGCAGATGTCAAACAGTTTTTGGTAATGAAAAGTAGTAAGGAGCCACCCGGTTCAATAGTAACCAAAACTAAAAAAACGGAATTTTTATACCAATAGCTACATCAAAAGAATCGCATTTTAATGCTGGTTTTAAATATATAAGTTTCATCAAGTTTTTTCTTACCCATCAAAAGTCATGAGCCTGAGAAAATTTGGCTTGTTTTAGAAAATAGGGGAGAACAACCCCTAAAAGTCAATGAATCTTAACGAAAATCAAACCATCAGATTCAGCGTATCAGAGAACCCTTTTGTAAAAGTTTCAAGATCCTATCTACAAAAATGTGGAATTTTGTATTTTTTGCCAGAAGGCAGATCGCGGATGTGTGTTTATTTGTTTTTTTCCCAGGGCTGATCGTATTGACTCAGTGGTCCTAGAATCTTGCGAGACGGCTCATTCTAACGGAAATGAAAAGTTCTAGTGCCCTTTTTATGTGACCAAAAAATTGGAGGGCACCTAGGTAATTATTTTCCCAAAGTCACCGGATCAAAATTCTGAGATAGCCATTTTATTCAGCGTAGTCGAAAAACCTTATAACTATGTCTTAGGGGACGACTTACTCCCCCATAGTTCCCTTGGGAGGGGCTACAAGTTACAAACTTTGACCAGTGCTTACATATAGTAATGGTTATTTGGAAGTGTACAGACGTTTTCGGGGGGGATTTTTAGGTGGAAGAGGGTGGGTTGAGAAGAGGGGGATATATTGGGGGAACTTTCCTTGGAGGAATATATCATGGGGGAGGAAAATTTTCATGAATGGAGCGCAGGATTTTCTAGCATTATTTAAAAAAAAAGCAATGAAAAAACTCCTCCAAAGAGAGCGGATCCAGTAAGGTTACCTCAATCACGTATTGAAGACATTTGCTTATTCTACCCACCAAATTTCATCCCGATATCTCCACTCTAAGCGTTTTCCAAGATTTCCGGTTTTCCCCTCCAATTCCCACTGATGTCAACAGATATGGTCAGGATTTGAAATAAGAGCTTTGAAACATGATTTCCTTCTAAATTTCAAATTTCATTAAGATTCGGTCACCCTTTCTTAAGTCAAAAATACTTAAATTTTTCTAATTTTTCCAAATAAACACCCCCAAGCTCCCCCAGAGAGAATGGACCCGTTCCAACTATGTCAATCACGTATCTATAACTTGTTCTTATTCTTTCCATCAAGTTTCATCCCGATCTCTCCACTCTAAGCGTTTTCCAAGATTTCCAGTTTCCAAGATTTCTGTTTTCCCCTCTCCAACCCCCTATGTCTCTAGATCCGATTTGAATTGAAAATTGAGCATCTGAGATATAAGATCCTTTTATATATCAAGTTTCATTAAGAACCTATCACCCATTCGTAAGATAAAGATACCTCAATTTTCACGTTTTCCAAGAACTCTGGTTTCCCCCTCTAACCCCCCCCCCCCAATATCAATATTCTAAATATCAAATTTCATTAAAATCTGATCACCCATTCGTAAGTTACAAATATTTCATTTTTTCTAATTTTTCCGAATTACCCCCCCCCCTCCAAACTTCAACAAAGAGAAGACCCGGTCCTATTATATCAGTCACGTATCTTGGACTTGTTTTTATTCTTCCCACCAAGTTTTATCCTGATGTCTCCGTTTTAAGTGTTTTCCAAGATTTCCGGTCCCCCCCAACTCCCCCTCCCAATGATGCTGGATCCGGTCGGGATTTAAAACGAGAGATCTGAGTTACGAGGTGCTTCTAGTAATAAAATTTGATTAAGATCCCATTACACCTTCGTAAGTTAAAAATACCTCATTTTTCCTATTTTTTCAGAATTACCCCCCCCCCCCCCCCAACTCCCCCAAATAGAGCTGTTCTGTTCCGGTTATGTCAATCACGTATCTAAGACTTCTGCTGATTTTCCGTACCAAGTTTCATCCCGATCCCTCCGCTAAGATTTCAGGTTATCCCCTCAAACTCCCCCCAATGTCACCGGATCTGGTCGGGATTTAAAATAAAAGCTCTGGGACACGATATCCTTCCAAACATCAAATTTCATTAAGATCCAATTACCCGTTCGTAAGTTAAAAATACTTAATTTTTTCTTCTTTTTTTTTAATTAACCGGTCCCCACTCCCCCCACCCAGATCGTCAAATCGGGAAAAAGACTATTTCTAATATATCCCATAGCCATATCCCCTCTAGATCCCGCGGCATGATATACAGGAAACATAATCAAACAAATCTACAAGCCAAAAATTGGGGTGATTGATTTGAGATCTCATATAGACATCTAGAGTGGTAAAACATTAACTGATTATAGTTTGACTATTTCTCTCAAATCTACTTTTTAAAACTGTAAAATCTTTAGCGTAAAGAGCAGTGTGTTGAGGAGGGAACAGTCCCTTTCATATAAGTACCAAATTTTGAGATAGCCATTTTATTCAGCATAATTGAAAGGCAGAATTTGTATGCCTTTAGGGATAACACGACCCCCAATAGCCCCTGGGGAAGGGTCTACGCTATAAGATTTGCCGATTGTTCACGTACAGTATTTGTTATTGGGAAGTATGCATACATTTTTGGGTAAGGGGCGAATTTTCTCCAGAGGATTTTTCCACATGGAGAATGTTCCATAGGGAGGGAAGTTTCCAGGCGGTGAATTTTATACTGGGAAATTTGCCAGAATTACAATGCGAAATTCTTCTTATGTCTTGCTTTCACTTTGTCGACTCATTTTTACACGAAGAGATGTTAATGGTAATTGTTCGGGGTAAATTTTCACCAGGATTGAATTGTCTAAAGAATATGTCCATGGGGAGGATTTTTCCGTAGAGGTGGAGCCAGACTTCCTGGCATTATTTTAATAAAAAATCAGAAATTAAATAAGAAAAAAAGTTTTTTCACCTGAAATTATGGAGCAACATTAAAATTTAAAACGACCAAAAATTATTAGGTATTTTAAGGTGGTAGCCCCCTCCTAAGCACCAAGCTCTATATACTAAAGTGTATATTTGGTCCCAATTCTTTCGAAACGATTCCTGAAACACAAGGTTCTTTAATTAGAACAGTAAGAAGCTGTTTTAGAAGTACTCGAAAACTTTAGTGTAAAGAACGCTGTAAAAACATTTACATCACTACCTGCCGACTCAAATGTAAACAAAAAGAAGCAAATCGAAGAGAAAAATTCGATCAAAATGGGCAGTTCCCCAGCCCCAGTGCCCCCTAAGGCAAGGCTCCCGGAGTACCTGCCATAGTTGCCCGCCCTCTTCCACCTAGGAACGGTTTTTGATGGGGTAGAGTAGAGTGGAGGTGCCTTCAAATGTCTTAATTAGGCTAAAGCTTTTCTGCATATTATGAAGTATGAATTATTCTCTTAACGCTTTTCCTTTTCAATCATAACAGCCCCATTTGAAGGTTAGCCTTATATCTTCAGTTATCATTCTAAACAATTTTTAGATAGCCTAGTATAATTTATTCCATGTCATTTAGAGGGGAATAAATTCTCACAAAAATAAAATTTAACCATAAAAAAAAAAAAATAATGCTCCTTTTATTTTTCCTTGTGGAGAGAATCAAATCTAGTGTTACCAATATAAGTCCTTTCACTATGAATCAAAGCTGATCTTATTCCTATGTAAATACTGCATAGAAAATAAACAACACAGAAACTTAAATTTAAAAAATTCAAATCATTCCACTTTGACTGACTCATTCAGAATGTGTGAATCAACATGATTGATCACAGCAATAAATGAAGATATTGCCAGGCACTGAATAAAAAAGGCAAGAATCCGACGCACAACTGTCTTCATACACCAAGCATGTCTAACCTGTTTATTTGTATCAATAAAAATTGAAAGTGTGCTTCCACAATAGAGAATACCTTTCAAGGCAAGTCTATTAACTTTTCCCCTGCAAATTCTAAAAGTCATCTGGAAATCTGGAAAATCATGTTATTGCCAATGGTGCTAATCACGTCTTGTAAAATTTCACTAGGGTGCTCGGGAGCTTTTAAATCAGCTAAAAAACTGTAAGATTTTTAAATGGCAATTCCCGCATCTGCCTAATGGCACTTGGAGGCCTTTTAAATGAACTTGGCTGATTCAGAATATATATATATATATATATATATATATATATATATATATATATATATATATATATATATATATATATATATATATATATATATATATATATATATATCCTCTGTTGAATCATTTCAAGATACGAAAAACAATGCCCCTTATATCCAGAGAAAAATTGACAAAAAAAAAATTTCCTCTTTTTCACGGTTGTACTAACCCTTTTTCAAGTTCACAATATGTTTTTTTGTATTATGGCCCATAAGATATGGCCCAAAATATACGTATGTTTTTTTAAAATATCTTTATCGTTTTCATAAAATGACGGTGCATTCCTTTGCCCTTTTTTATATATGGAAGAATTTATAAGCCTTGTATATGTTATTCCGCTTTTGTTTTTGCTTCGATTAAAAATTTGGCCCAGGCTAGCTTTTGAGTTATCTTAAAATAAATTTTATCTTACTGTTTGCATTTGATGGCGTTTGCATTTGCTTAAAATTTCTTTTTAGTAAAAGGAAAAATGTTTAATATTTGAAAATTTGAACCGTAAGCAAAGTTACATTATTCAGCTGTAACTGATCGAGCACCTGTAAATCAGGATACACGTTATAAAATATTAAAATTGTTATTAATGTAACAAACTTAGTTTATGTCTCCTTTAAACTTCTATCAGCAAAACGAAATTTCTTTTACCAAATGTACAATTTTCCTGACTGAATGACAAAAAGCAATTTCAAACGAACTATTATACCAATTGTCTTATAATTTAGTTTTATTGGGCGGCGTTTGAGATTTCTATCCATTAGAGAGGGGTCTTAAAATCAAATAGCGTCAATCAAATCAAGGATAAATGATAAATTCGCCTTTTACCGATAGCTAGGAATTAACTCAAGGGTAGTTAATGCGAATTTCGCTACCCTTAAATGTATTCATAAATATGAATTCATCTCTGTCAGAAAAATTATATATTTGTTGATTACCCATCACACCATAATGTGTAGTCTCTCCCTAGTCCCCAGTATTAATCCAAAAGAGAAAACTCTTTAAGAGAAAAAATAGCACTGAACGATATTAACTACTGCAAATAATATGGTAAAATAAAAATAGATAATTGTCAGTCAACCGCAATTAATTCAGTTTCAGATTTCAATCAAGTTTCCAAAATAGCTCATCCAAGAAACCCAATATTCCTCAACCCGTTATCTAAGAAATAATAAAAATTTATTTTCCCGATCTATGTCTACTACCTTATATTTTGCTTTGCCATTAGCCATTGGTATCAAATTGAGTGTCGCTGAGTCTCTTCTTTTCTCTTAAATAACATTCTGTAGCCATTTTCAATTTCTAATAAGTTTCTATACAAGTTGTTCTTCTTTTTTTGAAGTTGTTCTTCTTTTTTTGAAGTTGCTCTTCTTTCATATTACGGTGGGGGGTTTTCACGCCTGAAAAAGCACATAATTTATGGTAAGTAAACAGTCACATTTTACTATCGTGCTTACCGTGCTTCGGTATGGCGATCAGCGAATCAGTTTCTTTTTAAATAGATTAACTAATAATACCCAAGAAGAATGAATCCCAAGAAGGTAGGCAGGAGACATGGGCATTCAATCCAAAACTCTAGCTTTTTTCTTTTTTCACTAAGTGTTTCGCAACTTAACGAAAAACTCGAAACAAAACTTGAAAAATACACCTAAACAAAAAATCGTACTAAATTGAAGTACTAAAAACAAAACAAATATTAAAATGGACCTCATTGACAGGGTATCCAGTTGCTTTAAGTAAAGAAAGTAAGCAAGAAGACATGTTTGCCACAACCTAAGCCGTTACAAGATATTAAAGGCCTAATGTAGTGTTGCATAAAGATACTATGGAGAGGATTATTCGGGGCATACAAACAAATATTAGCCTAATTATGGGTCAAATAAAAATTCCTAGAAACTGCTCCACCGTCCTTAATAATTATGCTACCTGGGTAAGTAACGCTGTTTTATTGACTTGAGTTTTCTTAAAAATAATTTTTCTTCAGAAAGCAACCCCGTTGAACTCCTGATTTAATATGAAACCAGCTTCTGACCTCATATTCTATCTTGACCGCAGCAATGTTATCAAACAGTTCATGGTAACGAACTATAGTACGGAGGGACACGGCTAAATAGTAACCAAAACTGTAAAAACGGAATTTTAATACCAATAGATGGGTTTACATCAACTGAACTTGACTTTTATGCTGACTTTAAATATATAAGTTTCATCCAAATAAATCCTACCCAACAAAAGTTACGAGCCTTAGAAAAAGTCATACAATCTTAATTGAAAGCACACAATCAGATTCAGCATATAAGAGAACCCTACTGTAGAGGATTCAAGCTCCTATCTGCAAAAATGTGGAATTTAGTATTTTTTACCATAAAAATCACTGTGTTTATGCTATTTGCTTTTTTTTCTCCCAGGGGTGATCCTGTCGACCCATTTTTCAAAGAATGTCGCGAAAGAGCTCATTCTAACAGAGTTTAAAAGTTCTAGCGCCCTTTTAAGTGACAACAAAAATGAAGGAAAACCAGCTCCCTCCCACGCTTATTTCATCAGGGGAGGGGGATACGAGGGAGGATCTCTCCATAAAGGAATTTATCATGAGAGAAGAGAATTTCCATGAAGGGAGCACTGGATTTTCCGGAATTATTTTGAAAAAAAAAACAATCAGAAATTAAACTGAAAAAAAAAGTTTTTTCAACTGAAAGTAAGAAACAACATTAAAACTTAAAACAAACATAAATTGTTAGGCATAAAAGGGGGTTGGTCCCCTCCTAAATACCTCACTCTTTACGCTAAAGTATTTTCAGTAATTTCAAAAGAGCTATTTATTCTAATTAAACGGCCTTTGTGATTCAGGGGTCATTCTCAAGGAATTGGAACAAAACTCGAAATCTAGTGTAAAGAGCGAGGTATTGACAATTTTAACTGCAAGCAAAGTTACATTATTCTGCTCTAGCTGATCGACTATCGATAAAAGAACAAATCCGCTCTCAAATTGTAAAATTTTTAATAATGTAACAAACTTAGCTTATGCTATGATGTTGCGAATGGGAAATTGTTGGGAAACAAGTTTCCCAACAGAGACCAAAGAACAAACAAAAATCATAAAACCCGTTTTTAAATCAACAAAAATGTATGATCATCTTGAGATCTCTTTTTACTTATTTGCAAGGCCAGATGAAGGGGCTTAACGGGTCTGAATCCTGGTACTACTCGTACAAAAGCAACTAGTATACTTTTAGACAAATTTTTGATGCGTTTTGAAAAGCCGTTTTACTCCCCCCCCCCTAAAAAAATCCTGGAGTCATTTCTTATTTTATTTTATTTTTTTAATTTAAATGACTTGGATTGGATTTTCTAGACAACTTTTTAGAAAAGTTTTAAAATAAATTTTATCGTACCGTTTACATTTGATGGCGTTTGCATTTGCTTAAATGTTCTTTTTAGTAAAAGGGAAATTTTAATATTTGAAAATTTGAACCGTAAGCAAAGTTACATTATTCAGCTCTAACTTATTCACTATCAAATTTTAAAATTGCCACTAATGTAACAAACTTAGTTTTTGTCCCCTTTCAATTCCCCTTCTTAAAATTCTCCTTTAAATTTCTAACCGCAAAACGAAATTCCTTTTATTGAATATTCAATTTTACTGACTGAAAGACAAAGAGCGAGTTCACATAAACGATTACGCTAGTAATTGCCAATTCGCAAGAACTATTATACTAGTTGCTTTACATTTTAGTTTTAATGGGCACCTTTTGAGATTTCTATCCGTTAGACAGAGGGGGTCTTTAAATCACATAGCATCAGTTAACTCAAGGATAAACGGTGAATTCGCCCTTTATCGATATTAGAATTAAACTCAAGAATAGTTTGTGCAAATTTACCCTCAGTCTCTAAGTAAGAAAAATTTTCTTAGTAAATAATTATAAATAAGAAATATTTGTTAAACACCTGTCACGCCGATATCGGTAGTCTCTGCCTAGTCCCTAGCATAAATCCAGAAAAAAAAACTCTTTAAAGGGAGAATAGCACAGAACGATGCTAACTGCTCTACATAACATGGTAAAATAGAAAAAAATAATTGCCAGTCAAAAACATTTAATTCAGCCTTCAATCAAATTTCCAAAAAACTTCATCCCCGTGTTTTTATCCAAGAGACCCAATATTCCTCAGCCGTTATCCGAGAAATAATACAAATGTATTTTACAGATTAATGTCTACTACCTTATATCCTCCTTCGTCATTAGCCATTGGTATCAAATTGGGTTTTTTTGAGTCTCTTCTTCTCTCCTAAATAGCATCCAACCGCAAGGTATTATAGACATTGTTCTTCATTATTTTATGTTGCGCTTCTTTTGTATTACGGTGAGAATTCTGCGCCTGAAAAAGTACATAATTTATGTGAAGAAAATGTTGGTTAAAATAGGAATAGATGCTATCTTAGCCTAAGTAAATTACATATAGCAACAGAAAACAGTGATATTTACAGACCGCTGCAATTCAGTATGTATAAAAATCTAGTAATATAAAATATAGTATTTTGTCACAAAACAACACTAAAGTTAAAAGGATATTCACATGATGGTAACCCTATAAGCAGCTAGCCTTATAGATTAGGTTTTTGTAAACCAAAAACTGGGAGGATCAGTACAAGATTCTAGGATATATAGGAGTGTTGTTATTAATATTAAAGTAATGATCACGATCGTAGAGTTTATAGGGTTAATTTAAAGCTATGTTTAGAAGGGTAACAAGTTCCAGGAGGCTATTACGTTGGTGGACTCCAGGAAGAGAATTAGAACTAAAATTTTCAGAACCAGTTGAATGACAGACAGGGGAGTTTCAAATTTAACAATATAGAAAAATTTAACAATATAGAACAATATAGAAAAATTTTAAAATAATAATTTGTGAAGTTGCTTATCGTGCCTTAGGGAAGATTAAATTTAAAAAAGAACAAGTTTTTCAACCTAAAATAGGGAGCAACATTAAACATTAAAATGAACAGAAATTATTACGTATTTGAAGGGCGTTGACTCCTTTTTAACACTTCAATCTTCAGGCTAATGTTTTTAGCACTTTTAAAAAGCTCCTTATTGTTTTAAGTAAATTACCCTCCAACATTTTTAACACCGTGCTTGCCTCATAACATTGTGCTTTGGTATGGCGATTAGCGAATCATTTTTAAACAGATGGAACACGATTACAAAATGGTGAATGGGAGACATGGACTGGCACGTACGTAGGGGATTCACCCCCCAACCCAAAATCCTACGATTTGTTTTACTTTCACATAATTTCCTGATACCTCTCACAGAATAAGGGATTTGAAGGATTTGTGTCCCCCCCCGAAAAAATTCCTGCGTACGTGCCTGGACAGGAAAATTCAATCCCACCACCGCTTCACCGCAAAAAACAAAGTTTTTTCTTGTTGGACAATTCACCACTAAGACTGTTTCGCAACGAAAAACTCGAACAGAACTTGAAAAACATCTAACCGAGAAATCGAACAAAATTAAAGTACTAAAAACGAAACAAAATTAAAATGGGCAAAATTAACCACAGGGTATCCAGTTGCTTTGAAACTGTAGGGTACAAAAAGTAAGCAAGAAGACATAATTCAGTGTTTTATATAGAAACTATTGAGAGGATTATCCGGGCAGAAAAATAAATAGTAGCCTAATTAGTGATCAAATAAAAATTTCTAGAAATAGCGGAAATGGGGACTGAAGATTTGTCCTAGCGTCAAAAAATATCACTAGTTCCATCTAGCGTTTGACAGATCTTGTCGCTATTGTTTTATTTCTTTAACTTGGCAAATTTGCTAGTTTCAGAAACAGAGATCCAGTGCTTATTACTATGGTAATAATGCCTTACAATTACACCAAAAGAATTGAAGAAACGTCAAATACCAAGCCAGGCCTTGGTCACTTTTTCTTCGACAATAACACAAAATTTAACTGTTTGAAGTCACCAATATCTCATCGTGATTTTCTTCATTTAGAATTATGCAAACATAACGACTTATAGTATAGGAAACAAACAAAAACAGATAAAAAAAACAATTATACAGTTAGATTACCCATCAGATACATTTACATAATTTGATAATCTCTGCTGTGACAGTTACACACTACTGAGACTGACTGAGACCCCCCTGAAAGGCCGACACGTAGTTCCTAACTATATGCAAAATGAATTCTTGTAAAAGCTTTTGATATTGATATTGTAAAAACTTTTGACTGCGTTGACCATTTTATACTCATTGCCAAATTAGAAAATTACGGTTTTAGAGGACCATTTCTTGAATTACTGTCCTCGTTTTTAAAAGAAAGAACTCAATATGTACAACTAGGAGATAATGTTTCTTCAGTTAGTAGTGTTAAATTTGGAGTACCTCAAGGATCTGTTCTTGGTCCCCTGTTATTTCTAATTTTTATAAATGATTTATGTAGAGCTTTTAATATGATTTCGTATGATCTTGACATTGGATGTGATGGGGAAAAAGTAATTGTTCCCAGCTTTGCGGATGACACTCATATAACTGGCTGCACGAACAGGAATTCAGCTGTTGAGTCGTATTAGCTCTTGTATGGAGTTTGTACAAAATTGGATGAAGCTTAATAAGTTAAATTTGAATTATAGTAAATCTTGCTTTTTATTGTATGGTAGGAGCTCAAATTATTACCCTTGGATAGACAGACTTAATATTGCTGATGTGAGTATTTTAAGAATAAATTGTACAAAATATCTAGGAGTTTTAATTGATGAATGTCTCAGCTTTAGAGAACATATAGATTATATTAGTCTTAAACTCGCTAGGAATGTTGGCATTTTAAGAAAGTTGCACTTATTTTCCCAAGAGATATTTTAAGAACAATATATTATTCCTTAATTCATCCTTATCTGCTATATTGTTGCAATGTTTGGGGTAGTACATTTCCTTCTCATCTCTATCGTGTTCGAGTTTTGCAGAATAAAGCGCTTCGAGTGTTATGTGGTGTAGGTCTTAAAGACTCGGTACAAAAGAGGTATATAGAATGCAAAATCTTTCCTTTAGCAGGACTTATTATTTTTTTATCGAAGCCTGTTTATATATAAATATTTTCAAAATTGTTTACCAACATGTTTTAAATGTATGTTTGAATTAGGAAGTAATATTCATACACATTCTACGAGACAGTCCGGTATAGTTCGTCGTCCGCTTGCTATTACCCGTAGATCTCAATTTTCTATTCGGCATCTAGGACCCCATGCATGGAATTGTTTACCTACGACTTTGAGAAACATGGATAGATTTTTTGAATTTCGGCGGGAATTAAAGCTATTTTGCCTTAATATTTATGGTTTTGATAGTTGAGTGGACCTCAAGTGGAGCCAAGATGTTGGTTTTGATTTTGGCGATACTGGTAAAGTGGTTTTGGTTTCTTTTTGTTTTGTCTCTTTTGAAGTGTAAATCCGTTTCGATTGAAATTCAGGGTAATTGATTTTTTCTTCTTCTTTCTTTCTTTTTTCTTTTCCTTTTCTTTTCTTTTTATTTTTTCTTCTTTTTCGTATTGTTTTATTTGTATGTGTATTGGGGTTGTAAGCCCAAACAAGCTTTGCTTCGGGCCATTTGCTTGTTTTGTTTTGTTACTTATATTAATAAACCCATCTTTCTCTCTAAAAAAAAAAGAATTTACCAATATATCTTGCTGAAAACAAATAGCTGGCAGAGACTTTGTGTGTGCTTTTAGACGAAAGACATGTTAGAAGACCGAACCTTATATAAAACTACCACTTAACTGAAAACTAAGATTTATTAGAGAATTGACACCTAAAAATACTTATTGGAGAATTCCATAAACAATATAACTTTCAAACTCTAAGGGAAGAAGCAAAAAATATAGGGGGATATCCCCCCTCACTTTGATTGTGTTCCAAAAGAAATATGACTTTAACATGTCTTAAAGTCATTGTTTATACTTATACCATCTGGAAGCAAAATTCATCGTACCTTTTGCATAAATATCTGTTAATGATCAATATAAAATATGTCACTCACATCGAGAGTTAACTGCTAGAAAAAGAAATTTCACATTCACCGGGGAATGTCCGACATACTTTTTCTCCTTGGTTTTATTCAGCGTCTGAAAAGCTTCTTTGCATTTAAATTTGTTTTCAATTTAGTTTCTGTTTGCATTTTTTTGTCAAAGTTCTATTATTAATTAACTTAATGAACTCTTTGACTTATTTAAGTTTCATCTTAATTGATATATCCACAGCATCAGGTTTGCTCTTATGCATGAACAATTTTCTGATACATCTTCCTGAATGATCTAAGAACATTAGAGCACCCGTGTCGTGGTAACAAAAACTAACTGTAGGTAAGGAGCACCCTGAGAAAATATTAACCGAAAATGATAGAAAAGTTTTATCGAAAAACATAGGCATCAAGACAATCTATTTTAAGGTGTATTGCCAGATTTAAGCTGACACATCAAAAGCTATAAGTCTAAGAATCTTTGCCTCAAGGGCCGTATCCAACATTTTAAATACAATTTTTTTTTGGGGGGAGGGGGCTATATAGAGGATGAGGGTAAATCTCTTGGGGAGGGAAGGGCTAGGGTATTCTCCGTGACTTAAAATGGTGTTTTCACCTTTCTTTCGAAAATCAAGCTAATTAGGGAAGGTATTTTCCAGTTTGTCGCAAGAGGATGGATAAACACCGCTTCCCCACCATCTTGAATTAGTAAAAACAGTAAAGTAAGATCTCACTTTTTGAACTGAATCAGTGGCAACTTAAGCTTTTAAAAAAGTACTTTAATTGTAAAAGCATTACCTTAAAAACCGATGAACAAAAATAAAACTCATAACTTTTTTCCAAAGAGTAACATAATGTCACATGGCCACTCCTGTGGATAAAACAGAAAATAACGCAGGAAAATGGCAATGTTTTGAGTATTTTTTGATGAGTTGAGCAATGCTAAACATCAGATATACACTCCAAACGCTATGACTGACCGATAAGAATCAAACAGTTCATGGTGACGAACTGCAGTAAGGAGCAACCCGGCTCAATAGAAAGCGCAACTTTGAAAAATAGTTGCATCAAAAGAATTGCATTTTATGTTTATTTTAAATATATAGGTTTTATCAAGTTGAGTCTTACCCATTAAAAGTTATGGGCCTGCAAAAATTCCCTTATTTTCAAAAAAGAAAGAAACACCCCCTAAATTCATAGAATTCTCATGAAAATTACACCATCAGATTCAACGTATCAGAGAACCCTACCGTAGAGGCTTCTATCTGCAAAATAATGGAATTTTGTATTTTTGTAAGGTAGAAAGATCACAGATACGTATTTATTTCTTTTTTTTCAGGGATAATTGTATCGAGCAAGTGGTCCTAGAATGTCGCAAGAGGGCTCATTTTAATGAAAATTAAAAGTTCTAGCGCCCTTTTCTAATTGACCAAAAAAATGAGGGCACCTAGACCCCTCCCACGCTCAATTATTTTCAAAAGTTACTAGATCAGAATTTTCAGATAGCCATTTTGTTCAGCATAGTCGAAAAATGTAATAACTATGTCTTTGAGTACAACCTAATCCCCCACAGCCCCTGCGAGAAGGGCTGTAAGTTATGAACTTAGCCCATTGTTCATATACAGTATTGGTTATTGGGGAGTTTACGGACATGTTCAGGGAGGATTTTTCTAATGGTGAGGGGTCGGTAGGAGGGGATTACGTGAGAGGATCCTAATTTTCATGAATGGAGCGCTGGATTTTTCAGTATTATTTAAAAAAACGTTATTTAAAAATTTTTTAACTTAAAGTAAGGAGCAACCTTAAAACTTAAAACGAACAGAAATTATTACGTATATAAAGGAGTTCGTCCCCTCCTCAATACCTCGCTCTTTACGCTAAAGTGTTTTTAGCAATTTCAAAAGAGTTAATTGTTCTAATTAAACGGCCTTTATGATTCAGGGGTAATTCTTAAAGAATTGGCAAAAAAAATTCAAACTATAGTGTAAAAGTGAAGGTATTGATAAAGGGGCGAACCCTCTGATATACGTAATAAAAATATACAAATATTTCAAGAAATAAAACAATAAACAGGGGAGGAGAGCCCCTTTTTAGTACCAGATATAACAATGTTATAGCATATAACAATATCTCCAGGGTGCACAAAACCTGCCAGAGCCCAGTGTCAATGATTGTAAGCTATGCCCGAGGCATATAAGGCTTTTATGGAACGGGCTGTCGTATAAATTTCGGATTGGGTTGATTTGATTGGAAGTCTGAAATTTAAGTGCCCTTTTTTAAGAGACCAAAGTGAATAGAAGGCAACCAGCTTCCTCCCTCTAAACCCTTCATTCCCCATAACACAAAATTTTAAGATTGTTATTTTGTTCAGTATTGTTGAAAAATCCAGTAATCATTTCCTTGAGGATGCTGACTTCCCCACAGTCCTCAGGGGGAGTTCGGCAATTCGTTTGTTAGTCATATATTGTATATGAAAAAGCTATACTTGTTTGAAATTTACATTCCAAAAAGACAAGGACCTTTTTTGTCAAGATTTGGGCTAAGAATCTTGGAGGCTGTTGGAGTGAATATACCTGAATAGCTGATGTGGCCTTAGACGCTTCTCATCTTGAGTAATTTTTTGCGCAGGTGACTTGTTAGTAGTAGTAGTGGTTACGTGTTGCTAAATGTTTGATTTTGCCCCTGTTGATTGTTAAGCTAATTCTGTGTCTGCCAACGTAAATCCAAGTGAGCTAATGAATTTTGTTAATAAAACAGGATGCATTCTTACTAGCTGGTTGTGTGATGGACAAAATGACTGCTGGAATAATTCTGATGAACAAAATTGCCAACCATCACTTCAGCAGCTTGTGCAGTTGGTAGGTCAATAATTTGAGATTAATTTATCTACTTAAGTTGAAACAAAAAAGTAGACACGTAGAAGCATCATGAACAGAGGTCTTAACAAAAATATCTTATTCAGAAAGTAGGCGGCATTCATTTTCCTTTTTAGTACCAATGTCGTCACTGCCGTTGTCAAAAATGTCGTTTTTTATAAATTCCTAACAATCAAAATTTTTTAGAAAAGTAAAGAATGTTTTAATATTGAAACTCGCTTAGCTACCTGTAAGTTAACTTGCTCAGTTTTATAGCATCACTATAAAAAATATTGTATTTTCTATTTAATTGGTTTTGTGAATTTTCTTGCCATGCGTTTGAGTTACCATTTTCAATTTTAATTGGCCTATTCCCTAAGCCAACAAAATTATTCATTACATTATTTTGTTACTTTAAAAATAAGCAATGTAAATTGATTCTCAATTTGTTTTTGTTTTTTTCACCATGGACCACAGGTGTTGTGCTCAATCTTCCAAAGGTCATTTTTTCCTTCAAATGTACATACAGGCTAAATTATCACAAAGTACGTTATTTTGCATGGAAAACCGTCGCTAAATTTAGAGAAAACAGCAGATCTAGATAGCATTCGGTCACATTAAAGCATTCTTTCTGACAGAGAACTTTAATTTGTTGTTTTTGATAGTTAGTACAATTTTAGGTTTCGTCTTCTCGATGTTTGACATGAAAATTTGAAATCCTAATTCGAAAAGTGCATGTTCTCGTGTATATTTAGAACTTTGGAGGGGAGGGGGATAAACCCCACCTTATCTTGGATTTCATTTCAATATGAATGCTGCAGTATGTGTCTCAGAGAATTCTATCGTTTAATTATCTAGTTTGGCTAGACTGGAGATAAAAAAAAATGACATAAAAAACAAAAGACACTAAGTGCATCTCGGTCGTAAGAAGGGAGCATTTGTAATATCTCTGGAATGGCAACGGCATTAAGCTCAAGTTTTCAGATAATATCAAGGGAATGTTGTAATTCAAATAAAAAAAACAAACAGGGGAAATCAAAAGAAACTAGGTGCATCATGGTTGTCAAAATGGCATATGTGTAGTAGCTCAAGAGCAGATAAGGGTAGGCATCTGAAACTGTCAGGAAAAACGTTAATTTAACGATGTCCTATTCTTCTTGTTTCGCCAAATTTTCTCAGGTCAAATTTTTCCATGATAATTTAAGGTGCTTTTACTTCGTAAAATCTATCCGTTCAAGATTAGATTCTCATTTTTTAAAACTTTCAAAAGTGCAAATGAATATACCCTTTACATTTGCAAATAAGACAGAAATCGAATAACTGAAGAACAAAAAGGTAAATATGCAGTAAATATATTTTCCTGAATTAAAAAGAGATAACTGAAAAAGAAAATGAAAATTAGTGCTTCTTATAAGGGTTTTTGTACTATATCTAGATAGGTCAATTCAGTTGCAGTTTGTTTATGAAATTTGGTAGGGGGGATCCGCTCGAGGAATTATGCAATAGTTCTGATTTTATTTGTGGTATTTAATTGAAACTCAAATTCTCCTATTTGTCATTGGAATGTCTAATAAGCACTGACAACATAATATTCCTTACATTCCAGATTACATAATAGCCCATAAATGTAGAACTGCCTCCATGCACAATACCATGACTTCTTACTATTTTCACTTTTCTAGATATCTCCTTTAACCAGTTCCAAAAACAGAATTGACGTAAATGTAACGAGGATTTTTGTTGGTATTAGTCGCATTTTATGTAACACCAGCACTACTTGTGTGACATATATCTCTGTATAAGCATATTGTACAAAATGTCTACTGTAAGTAGGATAAAGTGAATTTAATCAAAATACGTATATTTTTTTCACAATTTGCAAATTTTGCGCGCACGTATAAGCTGTACTAACCCATTCCCTTTTTCAATTGTCATCAGTTTCCTCATGCAGCAGTAGGAGATCGGGTTTTGGCTGTGAAGGGAATTATAGACACAAAGCCGATATTCAGTGTAAACCCTTTGGAAATGTATACCCCTATACCCTAATTTGCACAAGAACAAATTTTGTGTAATTTTTATAGGATTCGTTTTCTTAAACAAAGAGACCAAGGGAAAGTTAATTTTCAAACTCTAGTTTTTTATTTATTTAAAGTTTCTGCTGCATTAATTTGTAAGAACTGTTAAAATTTCTTGGATATTCCTTGTCATACAATGCTAAGTAGATAAGTTAATACTTCTAACTTTATTTTTGAATACGTTAAAAAAATTTAAAATACAGTCGCTATTTAGAAACTGGGGAATATTACATAATATAATGTTAGACAATCTCTGGTAATACTTTGACTTATCCGGTATCTTTACTCAGAAAGCACTATTCCCCTACCTATAATTTTTGTTTCGGCTTTATGTGGTTTGCTAATACCAATGCTATTATTCAATATGAATTAGCGAACCCACAAACGAATCAATTTTATAAAAATCATGAATAATGTTTCAATAAATCATGTATATTAAAAGCTTAGTACAACAGATTAAATCTTAGAGAGTCAAAATGCATTCAAAATTATGAGCAAATGAACAGCACAATACCTGGGACTATTAGAATAGAGCTTAGTTCAATTACGAGAGTGGTATAATATGAATGTGAGACAAATAGAAGACAAGTACCACAAGGGAAAGTGGAAAAGATGGAAAGTCTCACAAAAGAAATTCCCAAAAAAACGTTTTTGAATACTTCTCTGAAAAAGACTTCAAACAGCACATTTTTATGATTTTTTAGACACAAAAAATTGATTTATTCAATGGAAAATTTTGCCAGCTGTTTATAAATTCCCCTACTCTGATTTGTTAAAAAAGCGAACCAAATATTTGACCAAACAAAGACATTTTTTTAGAGTGACTTTAAATTCAGCTACAGAAGAAAAATTAAACTTCTAACAGAAACTTATTAGGATTTTTTTTCCTTCTCAATAACAAGTTTGCTTTTCTAAAATAGAAAGGCCATTTTATATTTTTAAAATCCCATGAACAAAAATTTAATAAATTTGAAAAAAAACGGCAGTAGAGACAAATACTCCTACTCAGATCCGAAGCAGAAGCGAATCAAATATCCACCAACGTGATACACTTTTCCCTTCTGGGCTACTTTAAATCCAGATCTCGAAGAGCAAATAAACCTAGAAACTCACTGTCACTCAGCGATACTACTTTTTTGGCTTTCTACGCATTGTCATGCTTTTATTTTTTTTTTCTGTTTGTGTTTGACGGCGGCAACAGACCAATTTGAAATGAAGGGCTATGCAAATTTTCTGTACCTATTTATTTCACCTTAGAAATTACATACTCATGGGCATCCAGAGACCCTTAGGGCATCCAAAATGATTCGTTAATTATCTCTCATCGTGGCAGCCACTCTGAGGGGTTTCACAAAAGAATTCCTTATGACTATATAAAGAACGAACCATGCATACATGTCGTAGGCTCCAAAGGTTTTAGTAGCCTCATGTCTATACTTTTAAAATATGTTAAATGGATCACTGTGCTTAGAAATTACCATTATTAGCCTTCATAAACTATCATGCTTCAATGCCTATCGTTAGATGGCAGTAAATTGGCAACCTTGCTGAAAAGATTTTGGCATGGAAGCTGCAGTGAGTTACCGGCTCCAAACCCCCAGAGGGTTTTCACCACATATATTGAAGATATAGGCACAACGCTATTGACCATTGTAATCATTTTAAGTCATGCTCTTTTTAGAGGATTGCCTTTTGCGTGGACTGGCAACACATAGTTGAAATTTACCTAATTCTCCAGATTAATGTTATATCATCAAGCAATCAATCAAAAAGTGAGAATTTTGATGAATTTTTGTATGAATACCTATGTTTAATTATGAATATTAGAAAAGCTGTTAAATTTGTTTAACCCTCTTATTATTTGCCTGTCTTTTGGCAGCTTCCGAGACGTGCAATCTTCACCAGTTTTCTGTTTGCATTTTTCCGTCCCGTGGAATGGCAAAATCTGGCGTTAGGAAACAATATCCGGGGTAGATTCGTTATGATGTACCAAGGTGTCTAAAAGTGACCTTTGCTTGTAAATGCTGTTTAAACAGCATATTTTAAGGTTAATGACATCCACAAAACCCAAAACTTGATTGATTCTAGCGTTGTTTAATCAATCAAGACCAGTAGGTGAACCTGTTAAATTTCATTCAAGATAAAATTCTTAAAATCAAAACAGAAGAGAAAAAAAGAAAGGTGGCTGGGATACAGAAGAAAAGGAACCAGCAGTTTTTCCCGTCTTTGTTCACAAAAAGTAAGTCGGATTCTCTGGAAGTGCCATGACATAGTGACTGTGCAAGACTATATGACAAAATTTGAGAACCTGAACATCTCTCTACAAAGTCTGAGTTCAAGCAGAGTCCAAATGGCTCTGCATGACATCTAAGGCCTATTTCCTCGTGTTTGGATATCAAGAAATGTGCAGATGCTGGACAATGTGCTTAGTTCTTCAAATTTTGACAGAAACTATAACTAAAATTTGAAATTATCGGTTATATAATAGACACTATAACATTTCGACACAAGAAACTGGTCAAGTAACTTCTTTATACTGTAATTCCTTTGGATGGCGAAGATCAGATGGGATAATAACCGGTTAGTTTTATTTCATTTGCTTTATCAAAACTTTGGGCTATATATTTACAAATTAGGGGGGTGGGTGGGGGGTAAAGCATAGCATATATTAAATCCAGCAATTTAATATATTTAAACCCCCACCCCCTAATGAGCAAATATATAGCCCAAATTTGTTTCTAAACTATTATATATTTATCATATTTTGTTTGATTTCATTAGCATTAATCGAACTTCACTTATCGAGTGTCTATTATATGATCGATAAGTACGCTAAAATTATTCCAATTCTTAAGATGACTTGAAAGAAGTAATGAAAAAAGAACTAATGTTTAATATAAAATGATTTTTCTTAGAGATTATTGCTTGAAGTACTCCTTGAAGCCAACAAAATTTATAAAAGCTCATTATCTTCTTGATTAAAAAACGATTTATTTTGATTAATTTCTAATTGTCTGTTTTTATTCCAATACTGCCATAATTCTATGCTACTCGTTCCTGACATAAGATCCTCTATGCGACCCTCTTTATGCAAGTGAAGACATGTTTTCACACTAGAAAATGAAAAATCTGTTATGTTCGGTAAAAAATCGTGAAAAAATCTTTTTGTAACAGTAAAAAATCCAAAAATTTTCCTGGCAAGCACAGGCTGCTTAGATTTGAATTTTTGCTAACATATACTCATTTTTCAATATTGCAATATGACGTCTTAACTTGGCAATAAGAAAGTTTGAAGATTCTAGCTGACTGAAATTTTTGAAATTTCAACGCCAGGAAGAGTAGAACCTAATTTATTTTTTTTGGCACAAAAAAGGACAAATACAGTGGGAACTCATAAGAAATGAGTGTATAAAATCACAAAAAAAATTTGTCCTCACATTCATCAGCTGTAGCTGATGCTTTGGCTTCTTAATAAGTAAAGCTCAAAAACTAAAGCACAACATGAGAAAAAAAAAATAGCACTAGTTATTATTTTTTTACCAAATTATTCTTGAACCTTATTCCAACGTTTTGGATTAGTATTTTTAACACGAAAATCACTTTTTATCAATGAGTAGTAATACTCTCTCCTGTCTTCTTGATTTTTGTGTTTTCTGAAATCTGCAAGGTAGCGAGGATGCGACACAAGAAAACCCACGAGCAAAATATATCATAAGTTCAATACAAAGCTTATTTTGTTTCCAAAACACATCTATTGATCTTGCCTTTTTGTTTCATTTGCTATCTTCCGTCGAAGCAACGTTTTCAAATTTTCAAATATTCACTACTTTCTCATACCAGAAGTTGCACTATAAAGCAAAACGTAAGGAACTTTAAGGAATTTTTTCTAGTTTTCCAGATTTACTTTAAAAATAACTTGATTTTGATGATAATTTTGGGTATGCAAGTGGGAAATTTGGAATATGAGGAAAAAGCTATAAAATTTGACATGGTCTATGTTTTGGATAAAAGTCTTTAAAATTTTTAGTGTTTGACGATGGGGAGCTGGTCTAAATAGGGTTTGCTGTTAAAGGAGAAAAAAACTTACAAATAAATGATAAATATTTTTTTGAGAATTTCGAAAATGAACTGAATTTAATAGAAACCCTGAATATTTAGGTGCTTGAGGCCAACACAGCTCTACTTGTCAAATTTTTCCTTATGATATTCCCCCGTCCAATTCTAGGACGACCTGCTTTTCATTTGGTCCTAAACGGTTTGCCGACAAGAATCCTCTTTGGCTGGCATAAAATCTTATTAAGATTGCAATTTTTTCCATTATGAATGAATAAGATCTTTTATTATTAATACAAAATGATGCAAAATTTTAACTTGTATTTGTTTTTACATTGTTTGGAATTTTTTATTTTATTCTTAATTGCTAAAGTATTTACTATCTAAATAGATAAAATTAAAATAGAAAAGGAGGCAAAGTGAAGACAATCAAGTCATTGAACCCTGTCTAAGAAGTTAAAAAAAAATTGATTTTTTTGCAGTAAGGAGGATAGTCAGTTGACACATAGCTGGTTAATAGACGTTATAATTTTTACAAAAGTCCTCCAGTTGCTTTGGTAGCTATTTACAGGAGTACATCGCAACACAATTAATGACAGGGCTACTACAATTATTTCAAGAAACCTACAGATATTCAGTTCTAATTTTACGTATGCTCTCCACAGGGTTTGACGATCTACTGAATCAAACGCCGTTTCGAAGTCCACAAATAATATATCATGAAAAGAGAAATCACCAATGCAACAGCACAAACACAAAAAAAAAAGAAAAAAAAAGAGAGACAGAAGGAGAAAAGGAAGACTGTTTTCCTAAATTAGTGATTAATATAGACCAGCACTTGAATGAGGCCTTAACCCTACTCGTCCATACAATCACATAGGTCAAACAGCATAGCCACACACAATCAACCATAAAGAATAATCCATGGACAGGCAGTCATGTCGTCAATAAGTATAAGTCGTCATTTACCAAACAATAGAAAAAATAATATAGACAAATAATTCAGAGGCAACACCCAACATAAGGGCTCATCAGGAGAATACACTGGCCTATATAGGGTTTCGCCACTCTAAATTCTCTACCCAGCACAGTGTTGTGGCTACCACAGAATATCCATGGCATCCCCGCGTCAGGTATCACCCCCAAAATATATACAAGCACTGTCTCCATTTGTTAGGTACTTCCAGCATGGAGCGTATGGAAGTGAGGATCAAGGCCAGCTTGGAGTTTTCCTAATATTATCGATGTGAAGAGCATTACAGGGATCGAGAGATGATTGATTCTTCTATAATTGCTGAATTCTTTAGTGTCTCTTTTCTTGAAGAGTTTGTCAAAGGCTCCTGCTCTCCAGTCTTTGGGGAATTTTGCGGTCTGCCAGAGGAACGAGAAGAAGGATAGCCAGATGGCCAGGGCTCGATGTAGGCTGAACTTGATCATTTCTGATGAAATGCAGTCTCTACCAGGGGCCTTTCCAGTCTTTAGTCTCTTAGCTGCTGAGAGTAACTCGTCAGTTATCCGCTTTTCATCACTAATGTGAAGAGTGAACAGAAGTTGGTCTGGTATATCTGGTGGTGCTGGTGGCGTTAGGCGATTAAGTAGGTCTTTGAAATAACTCACCCACCGTTCCTTTTGTTCTTCCACATCTGTAAGGCACCTTCCATCTTCATCTTTTAAGAGGCATTCTTGGATCCTTGACTTGCCTACTATTTCTTTGGTAAGGCAATATATGGTTCGTATGTCTCCACAGCTCACTGCTTCTTCGGCTTGTCTAGCCTTTTTGTTCATGTTTTGCCGTTAGTCAGATCTGGCACTTTTCTGTAGATTTATATCAGCTTCTTTATAGGCAAAGCTCTTGGTCACCTCTGAGTGATTATTTTTCCCGAATGAGCTCTACTTGAGTTTCTTTCACCTTTCTATGAGATCCCAGGGCTTTGTAGATATCTAATGTTGCTTATCCGGCTCTCTGAACCCGTGGGGTTCTTTGGCTGCATCTGTGTAGTTTTTGCTGATGTCTCCCAATCTTCTTTGACGTTTTCTGGTAGGTCATATAAGGATTCAAATTTATTGGACAGTTTGATGCCAAACGAATATCGAACGCCCTCGTCCCTTAGTTTGTTCACTTCAAAGCTTTTGAGTATGTCTGTCTTCAGCTTCTAACTATTAGACTTCAGGTTCAATTTCAGTATGGTGACTACTAGTTTGTGGTCTTAACCAACATCGGTGCTTTGGAAGCTTCGAGCCCCTCTTAGGCTTGTTTGCCATCTCTGGTGGATCAAGAAATGGTCGATTTGGTTTTGACATTGCCGTCCAGGGATGTCAAAGTGAATGTGTTGATATGTTTATCCTCAAAGAGCTCTCCGCTGATCAGCAAATCATTCCCCTTTGTGAAGCAGAAAATTCGAGCTCCATTTTCGGTTATGGTGCCAAGTCCATGGTGGCCCATCACTCCAAGGCAGTAGAATCTGTCTTGGCCAACCTTTGCTTTAAGGTCAACTGCGATATAGGTGAGGTCTTGGAGTGGGATTGAATCGATCACAGACTGGGGACTGTCGTAGAACTCATTTCTAAAGGTGTCATCAGCATAATTTGTCGGTCCATAGCACACGATCATTGACAATTTGGCGTGGTTAGAAACAAATCTTACATATAGTATTCTTTCATTGACCAGTTTCTATGAGTAGAGAGCCTTTGTTGCATTTGGACCTAATATTGCTACAACTCGAGCATGGGGACTTCCATTTTTTCTTCTGCATAAGACTTTAGACATAGCCAAGTCGTCGCTGATTTTCTTTTCGCTGCAGCCTTTCCACCTTGCTTGCCAAATGACGCCTATGCCAAGTTCACTCTTCTCGAATTTGCGAAGGACTTGCTCTGTTTTTGACAGTGTTGACATGGTTCTAACATTTCGTTGGCCGATTTTAGACATTTTGTTTGTCTTGTTCAGGGCATTGCATGGGTCGCCATCAGATTTAGAGGTTCAGATCCAAGGCTTATCGTTGACGTATCGTTAACGGTCCTTATTTTACAGGGGTAATTTGCTAGGCCAACTCCCAACCGGCTTCTTTGGCTTGGTTCGGGGCAAGGACGCCCGTCGCTGACTTTTGGGCTGGAACTCAACAGGCCTACCCAACATGCAGTGGCCGTTGTCCGAATTTGGATCTTCCACCCTATCTTGCAGTTGTCCTCCTGGAGAGGATCCTCCCACGATGGTATCCTGCAGTATCATACAATTTAAACCATTGCTGGAAGAAGGTTTGCAACTAAAGTGACTTGTCCACAAGCCGATGGGCCCTGCTCAGTTTGTATTAGAGGAGCCTTCTTCCTTCTCTGCCTTTATTTATGGCCCCCAGGTAAAGGTACTCCAGTTTCAATTTATGGACCACCAGGGGCTAGGTCTTCCTTAGTCAGCACCTCTCTCTATGGGAGTTATCCTATGTATCTATAAGATCTTCCCCTATCCGGCACTTCGCTATCCCCTATCCGGCATTCAGCAAGACGCGCTGAGTGGCCTGGAAAGGGCCCTCACTGAGAAGGCAACTCAGTAGGTACTCAGCCTATCTAGTGAAGTAAAATACCTCGTAAAATATCCCGTGGAAATTATCCCAGAGCAATACCCCCCCTCCCCAACATACACAGAAAATAGCCCTTTTTATCCCCCCTTTTATTGTAACCTCTAAAGTTTAATCAGTTGCAATTAATTACTGCTTTGGGAGCTGGTGTCTACCCTACCCTTCCCCCCCCTTCCCCAAAATATTAACCCAGAAAACACCCAACTGCAGAAAATTCCTCATATTGATACCTCTGGGTAAAAGAGGATAGGGAAGGAGGGCTGGCTATTTCAAAATTTTGATAGGAAGCATTTCAGGAAAGGGGCGAAGAATGATTTCCCTTTGATCACTTTTGACTCTTAAAAAGGGCTCAATTTCGATTTCCAATGGAAGGAGCCTCCTTAAAAGCTTATACAACCTTACCTTCTGTAAAAACCTTATATGCTGACGATGGGCAACTACCAGAGCCTATAGCACTTCCACTGAGGGCTGAGGGGGGGGGGGGTCAAATTCAAAGCAATAGTTATTCGACATTTCGACCATTATGAGTAAAATGGCCAACTCAAAATTTTAATCACAGGTGTTAAGAAAAATGGGTGTGTTAGGGATGACTTGTTGCCGTCCGATTACTTTTGACTTTTGGAAATAGACCTAGAACTTTTAATTTCCTATCAAATGAACCTCTTTGAAGATTCTTTCAATCCTTCTATCAAACCTTATATGCTCCTTGGATATAACTTAAAACCCATACCTACAGGTTCTGTGGGGTTGTGTCAAACCTGGAAGCATTGCTATATTATCATTGGATGATTTTGGACAAAATGATTATTTCAAAATTGCAATCTGATTCATTTGGGGAAGAGACTGCATCTGGGGGAAGGGTGGGTGGTGAAAAGCATATTTGCCACCCGATTGCTTTTGACTCCTTAAAAGGGAAAACTACCAATTTCCAAAGAAATTACCATCTTTCTAAGTTTATACGGACACTTTTTTAATATGAACCTTGCATGTTCCCGAACCTAAATCTTTGGACTATTTTGAACAGATTGGTTATTTTCAAATTTTGATAGAATGTTTTAGGAAAAAACGGGGTGAAGAAGGAAGGGGGACTGGTTACCCATTTACTGTTCGATGTACAATCGAGTGAGCCTCCTCCGAAGTTAATACAGTTATTATATTAGGAAGGAACGCTTAGTGGGAAATAAAATTGATAGTTATTTGACATTTGGATCATTTTACCACTAACGACACACTCAAAATTTCGTTCGCAAATACTGAAGAAAAAAGAGTGGCGGGGGGGGGGGGGTTCTGGCTACCCTCTGGTTGCTCTTGAGTTTTATAAATTGAGCTAAAACTTTTAATTACCAATCACATTAGCGCCCTCCAAGATTTGTGAGACCATCCCTTCTATCAAACCTTATAAGCACCCTGGTTATAAGTTAAAACCTATTATCCTAGACTTTGCAGGGTTTTCTTAACCTCGGTGGCACTGCATTATGATCTATGGGCAATTTTGAACACAATACCTATCTCAAAATGTCTATACGAGCCATTTGAGAAAAAAGGGAGTGGGGGGGGGGTCTAGCTGTCCTCTAATCACTTTTGACTCTCTAAAAGAGAAACAGAAATTCCAATTTAAAATCGAATGAGTATGCTCGAAAGCTTACGTGGCAACCCTTTCAGAAGAACATAATACGTCCCCAAGCATGACTTAAAGCCCTTGTCCAGGACTCTGAATATTTGTCAACCTCAAAGGCACTATCTATAATCTTTGGGCTATTATTAGCGGAGTGGTTGTCTCAAATTTTCGACCGAGTGAATTTAAGGAGATAGAGGGTGAAGGGGGACTTTTGTTTTCTGATCACTTTTGACTCTTAAAATGCTGAACAGGTATTGAAATTGTTTTTTCTACATTTCTGACAAGGGCACTGGCTTAAGAGACTTTAAATGAAGGAACTCAAAGTTTTTACTCCGTTTGAGATGCAATGTAAGTTTAATATACAGAAAATTAAAAAGTAAATTATAAGCTGCCAAGACAGCTTTGGTGTTATATATCATGATTCAAGGATTTTTAAGACCAAATGAGAGACTGTAGATGGCCATAAAATGCAAAATGATTCATCCAATGCCCATTGTGACATTTAATGGAAGCGAACATAGTATTCTGTTCGAAAATGACCGATTAGCCTAAAAAAGGATAATAAACTGCAATTTTGTTTTATTTTTTTGTAATTACAGGTTCATAATCATACAAATTTTTAAGGATTTGTCACGTGTTTTGGGTTGATTTAAACACAAACAATGGATCCCAGGTTAAAACATACCTCACCTCAAAGGCATAAAAATAATTAAAAATTGACATTGAATTTACTAAAAAAATCCCTAGCTCACATAGAAAAACGCAGGAATTCAAAATAAACAATTTTTCATCAAATAAAATTTATTTTCAATACTACTAAAGATCTCCATAGAAATACCTGTAATCTAATATTATAATGGAATTATTCAATTGACGAGTCAACGCGATGAAAAGGGTATTTAAGCTCACCTAAGGCAGGGATTCCCCCGATTTTAGATGGCCTTCTTGAGCAATGCTGCCACCTCGAGTTCAGGCATTTTCAAATTTTAAATGATTCGTAGAATAATTTCCTAAGGAGACCATCACAAAAGAAGGAACTTTCTTTAATCCTAACCTAGGTTGGGAAGAGTGTGACGGCTACCCTATTAGAATATTCACTTGGAAAAAAAGCCTATAAGAATCAAAATCCATTATTATGAGGCTACACTCCACTGCCCTAATATTGCCAATATCTACTGCCTTAAACTTTTCAAAATGCCCTCAAAATAGGTGAAGCATATCACCATAACCTGTTTTTGCCTAAATTTTGTAAGCAATAACTTGAACATTATTTTAGTATGGTTTATTTTATCATGCTTTTACCTGTATTATTTTTTTTTTTTACCTTTTAAAGACGGTCAAGTAAAGGTGTCGACTGAAATGTTTACATAGTTTTCTTTTATTCTTTACTTGCTGGTATTATCCTCGCTCTCTCTTATTTACGGTCTCTCATATTAACAGTTCTTTCGTTTTGTCATGATTAACCAGTTTGGCATAAGAAATGATTTCTGGCTGTTATCAAACAATCAATAAAACAAGCAAGAGCTAAGAGCTCATATGGCACTTTTGACGAGGCCAGAAGAGCCAAGAGCCAAGAGATCATATGGTATGAGCTCTAACAAAATTTTAAGAATCAATAGATTGATTTAAAAGGAAAATCAGAGGCTTAATGCCGGTCGGGATTTAAAATAAGAGCTTTGAGTCACGATGTCCTTGTAAATATCAAAATTCATTAAGATCCGATCACCCACTCGTAAGTTATAAATACCTCATTTTTTTCTAATTTTTCCTCTTCCTTTAGCCCAAAAGATGGTTGAATCAGGGAAAACGACTTTATCAAGTCAATTTGTGCAGCTTTCTAACTCGCCTACAAATTTTCATCGCCATAGCACGTCCAGAAGCGCAAAACTCGCCAAAGCACTGAACCCCACCCCCTAGCTCCCCCAAAGAGAGTGAATCCAGTACCGCACTCTAAGTCTTCCCATCATTCAAACACATAAAAACCGTGAGCAACTAACTACAAACGCTGAAGTTTTTGCCTCCAGGCAGCAACTGCATTCCTTGAAGAGCGGTTGCTGTCCCTTAATACAAAAAAGACGAAGTATATCATTTTTAAACATGGAAATGATCCAGTTTACAACAGCAAGATAAATACGGCAGACCACGAAGAAATTGAACGAGTTGACCACATTAAATATTTAGGTATAATAATTGATGAAAAGCTGGATTGGGAAATCCACATTAAATTTCTTTGTATGAAGCTGTCAAGAGCTGTTGGTATTCTCCATAGACTGAAATTTATTTTTCCCCATAAAATATTACTGATCCTATATTTCAGTCTATTCCCCTCATATCTTTTATATGGAACAAGCATTTGGGCTTCAAATTATAAGTCAGAATGGAAGCAAGTTCAAATTCTTCAGAATAAAGCTATGCGTGCAATTTGCAAGCTTGAGCCTCGTCAGAGTGTGAAGGCGTTTTTAATAAAACTTAAGATATTAGATGTGGCTCGACTTTGAGAAAAAATATTGGCGAAACTTTATATAAAGTAAGCACAAATACCGCACCTTAGTCGTTTATGTCGGCTTTTCGAAGGAATGATGAAATTCACCAACATGATACTCGACATGCGTCGCAACTAGCTACAGAAACGAGACGTCTCACATCATCTGGTTTTTCAATCAAATTTACCGGACCGAAAATATGGAATTATTTGCCAAATACGTTGAGAAATGCTAATAGCCTACCAGAGTTCAAAAGTAAGATTAAAAGCTTCTTATTGGAAAATATTGAATTAGATCCTAATTTCTTGTACCGATAATTCTCTATGTTTTGTTTTATTAATTTACGTTTGTTTTCTTTTCTTTTCCCTTCTTCTTCTTTTCTTTTCTTACCTTATATTTCTTTTCTTGATGATTAAATGAATACTGTCACCCGTTACGGGCAGTGCTCTCTTAGAGTGTAGTTAGTTTACAATGTATGATTTGTTTTTGTTAGTAAACGAACTGAATTGAACTGAATAATAACCATTACTGTATGTAAACAATGGTCAAAGTTTGTACCTTGCAGCCCCTCCCCCGGGGACTGTGGGGGATGAAGTCGTCTCCAAAGACATAGTTGTTAGGTTTTCAACTAAGTTGAACAGAATGGCTATCTCAAAATTTTGATCTGGTGACTTTGGAGAGAAAATGAGCATGGAAGGGGGTCTAGGTGCCCTCGAATTTTTTTGGTAACTTAAAAAGGGAACTAGAACTTTTAATTTCTGTTAGAATGAGCCCTCTCGCGACTTTCTAGGACCACTGGGTTGATACGATCATCCCTGGGGAAAAAAACAACAAAAAAACACAAACAAACAACTAACGACGCATCCGTGATCTGGCTTCTGACAAAAAATACAAAATTCCACATTTTTGTAGATAGGAGCTTGAAACGTCTACCATAGGGTTCTCTGATACGCTGAATCTGATGATGTGATTTTCCGTTAAGATTTTATGACTTTTAGGGGGTGTTTCCCCTATTTTCTAAAATAAAGCAAATTTTCCCAGGCTCGTAACTTCTGATAGGTAATACTAAACTTGATGAAACTTAAATATTTCAAATCAGCATTAAAATTCAATTCTTTTGATGTAACGATTAGTATCAAAATTCCGTTTTTTAGAGTTTTGGTTACTATTGAGCCGAGTCGCTCCTTACTACAGTTCGTTACCACGAACTGTTTGATGAGTAGGTGATTTATGGAACTTACCAAGAGGGTATGGAGGGGGAGTATATGTAAGGGGTGCTTATAAACCTCCAAATTTCAAATTTATTTTGAAGTCCAGCAATGTACTAAATGAACCACGCTTCTAATAATGTAATTTAATATATTGGTGCTTGTAGGAGTTTAATTGTGTATCTTATTAAGGGGGCCTTGAGGAGGAAGATGCGGGAGGTGTTTTTGCAAACCCCCATTTAAGGGTTTTGGACCATAATTATTACAATGATGCCGTTTTATGGTTCCAAGATTTTCCACTTAAGAAGTGGCAGCATCGCTGTTGTTTTCAGTTCTATGTCTCACTTAAGAATAGTAGAATAGATAAAAATCGCGTGGATATTCAGCAAAAGTTTTCAAATGAGCCATTAAATATCCCTATAAGAAGTTCTGGTAGCCCACCAGCCCCAGCTTTTTCACTTAAGACATGGTAGGAGAAGTTCCGTTTTAGTGCCATTTGAAACATGCAGTTGGTGAAATTTATATTAAGAACGTAAATATGAGAAATACTTTTTATATGAGTTATCAAAAATATATCTAAGACGTTCTACTAGCCCGTTAGCTCCACCCCTAGAGAAACAGCATAAAAAGAGCCTTTTTTCGCGCCATATGGCACTTGCAGATGATGCATATAATAACGTTGAATATGGCACTTGCAGAATGATACATATAACGTACATATAATAAATAGCTTTTGAATGAGCTCTTAAGCATCTCTCTATGACGTTTTAGTAACCCGCTAGGCCTGGAAAAAAGAAGAAAAAAAGACCATTTTAACATTTTTAAAATTTTATTTACTATGGGCGGTGGCTTGCTCTTTGCTAGCTTGCAGCTATTGCTACAACTATGATAAAGAGTTCATTGCGAATTCTCCTCAAAAACTAGTTAACATTGAAATCTATGAAATCTAATAGATGGAGGAATTTGTAAAAAAAAAAAAAACCTAGTAAATATAAGCAATAGCTTTTAATTGAGGCATTAAATACCTATCTACGATGGTGTGGTTGCAGGCAAATGTTTCGGTAGCTTACTGATGAGCAGACGTTTTATGAAACTTATTAAGGAGGCTGGGAGGGGGTGTATAGGAGGGGCTCTTTTAAATCTCAACTTAAGGGTTCTGGAATATAACTATTACAATAGTGCCTGTTTTGTACTTCACGGCTTTTCCGCTTTGGAACTGGCACCAAAAGTGTTATTTTCAGTGCTATATCGAACTTACGAATGGTAACATTGATGGAAAAGTACTTATTTATGAGCAGTTGCTTTCAAATGAACCATTAAACATCACTCTTTTAAATTCTGCATGCCCAATAGCCCCAGCTTAGCTCCTTGAGACACAACACCGAAAGTGCCATTTTCAGTGCCATTTGGAGCTTGCAGATGACGGAATTTATAAAAAAAGCACTTAAATATGAGCAAAATCTTTTGAAAAAGCGATTAAACATCTCTCTATGACGCTATGGTAGTCCGCTAGGCTTGCTTAAAAAAATGACAATAAAAAAAACAAAACAAAAAACAGAGGACAAATCAGTGCTACCCATACAAAAAAGTAATTTTCCTTGTTGTTCAAATAGGGAGACTGTAATTTCCCTCAATGAGGTTTTGGACCATGTTGATTCCAATGGTGCACTTTTCATTTTCATCTGACGCCATTTCTTAGAGGTTTCAGGCTTTTTTTAAATCACCATAAATTTCTTTTCGCAATAAACTTTTGCTTTTAAGACAAACCGAAAAATAGCTACCATTCCAGAGTCAGTGTCAAATGACAATTTTTTCACCAGGTAGTTTTTTTCAAAACGCGTTTTTTGACTTTTGGTTACCATGGGCTGGAGCTCGCTCTTTACAAGGTTGCTGCTACCGCTGCAACCATGAAAATGGACGGCATTCATCTACAATACAAACTGATAAATTTGCTTCAATTCTTGACAGTTGGGAAAGGGCAAAATGTATTTTTTTCAAAATCTACGGCCGGACTAATTTTTTTATTTTCAAGGTTTTTGATAAAATACCAAAAAAGACATTTGTCAATAAAATTACCCAAGAAAATATTTTCTGAATTAAGGGGTAGGGAAAAAAATATAAGACGGACAACATACCCACTGTCCCCATCTTAACAGATTTCACTGAATGGGAACCTTCATAGAGGAAGGTCCCTCAAGTAAAAATTCTAACCTTTTTCTTATATCTTATATTTGCCCCCGCCCTCCATGTGATTTTAGAAAACTGCCAAAATGGACCGAACATGTGACATGTGAAAGATCCTTGGCAATGCAGCTGCCACATTTATATCTTTATTATTATTATTATTATTATTATTATTATTATTATTATTATTATTATTATTATTATTATTATTTTACTGTGTAAGATTAATGTCGGCTTTTGAATGGTTTACCCAAATCCAAAGTGTGTTACATTACTATTAAGATATAGCTCAAAATTAACAAGCATACAACTTCTAAGCGCACTAGTTTACATTTTTTATAAGCTTATTTTTTTTTGGGGGGGGATGAACTATTTTCACTAAGTTAGTTTTAATATTATCAGGTACTCGAAATAAGTATGTTTCTGTAACTGTAAATTTATTTTTGAAATTTTTCACAATGTATATCTTATGCATATTTGCCATGAATCGTTAGCAAACCTCTCATAACATTAAACAGCAGAGACCCAGTTTAGTTATACAGCGGAGACCTTTTGCTGGAGATTATTTCCTGCGGGAGGAATTTTCCAAAGGGAAAATTGTACTTGGATTTGAAATTTTCTGGGGGAATTTTCTTGAGAAATTTTACAGGTGGGAGGTTTCCTGGCATGATTTGAATTGAGTTAGAAATTAAATGACAAAAAAAAAGATTTTTCAACTGAATGTAAAGTACGGAAAGTAACAGATATTACTTTGTTTATAAGGGAGCTGCACCTTCGTCCCTTTTTGCTCTTTACCCTAAGGTTTGACTTTTGTCACACTTCTTTAATAAATGCCTTTCAAACACAAGGCTGTTGACGTTGAATGAGATGTATCTTTTTCTAGAGCTTTGAGAGTATAGAGGTTATAGCTTTGAGAGAGTGATGATGTTAGTAAAACCTGCAGGGAGATTCGCGCTACGCTGAATCAAAAAAGGAAAGAAATGAAGGATAAAGTATTTGTTGCATGGATCCCATCCACGGTACCACCCACATTATGCTACATAGACCCAGACGGAGTGAAACAAAAAAAGAAGTGGTATAACGTCCCACCAGTCGAATAAATTGTGTTATTTTTTTTGTCATTATTAGTGATTTGTTAGGATTTGTTCATAATAGTCATTATATAAATGCACAAATATGTATTGGTGTGCGCACATTGTTTCCAAAATGTGCTGTTCTCTGTTGAATGAGAGAGAATGAACATACTTCCACCGAAACGCAATGGAATTCTCCGACGTGTGCGGTTGTTATTTGTGCTTAGCTTAGTTTTCTTTTTTGAGTGGTCTTTTGTTGAAAGTAAGGAGCGACATTAAAACTTAAAACGAACAGAAAATACTCCGTATATGAAATGGGTTGTCCCCTCCGCAATCACTCACTCTTTACGCTAAAGCTTTTAATTGTTTTAAAAAGCAGAATTGTGGCAAAGAGTCAAACTTTAGCGTAAAAAGCGAGGGATTGTGGAGGGGACAACCCATTTCATATACGGAGTATTTTCTGTTCTTTTTAAGTTTTAATGTCGTTCCTTACTTTCAGTTAAAAAAAACTAGTTTTTTTTATGTAATTTCTGAACGTTTTTGAATTAATACATATTTGATTTTGGTTCTCCACACATAAATTATTAAAATGAAATTTGCATATTCATTCCTTTTTTGGCTAAATGGCTTTCTCTTAGTTTTGATCAGACGATTTTGAGAAATAAGGGATGGGGAAGGAAGCCTAGTTGCCATGCAATTTTTCAGTTACAAAAAAAAGGCAACTATGAATTTTAATTTTTAACGAACTTTTTTATTAGTAAAAAATATACATAACTTAAGAATTAACTTACGTAACACTTTTATATCCTTTAATTTTTATTATGTATATGAGGGGGTTTGTACCCTCGTAATACCTCGTTCTTTACACTAAATCGTAAGTTTTGTCCCAATTCTTCAAGAATGACCCCTGAATCAGAAAGGCCGTAGAATAAATAGTTGGAATTACTAAAAATACTATAGCATAAAGAGCGAGGTATTTATCTCCTCCTAAATACCTCGCTCTTTATGCTAAAGTATTTTTAGAACCCCTCATATGCGTAATAATCTCTGTTCGTTTTAAGTTTCAATGCCACTCTTTACTTTGAATTGATAAAACTTTTCCATGTTTATTTTTTCATTGTTTTTTTATAGTAATTTTAGAAAATCCTGCGCCCTTTTCATTGAATTTTTGTTCCCCCATGACATATTTCTCCAAGGAAAGATCCTTTCAAATAGTCCCCTCCCCCTAATAACCATTATTATATATAAACACTGGTCGAAGTTTGTAACTTGCAGCCCCTCCCCCAGGGACTGTGGGGGAGTAAGTCATTCCCAAAGACATAGTTCTTATGGGTTTTGACTATGCAGAACAAAATGGCTATCTCAAAATTTTGATCTGTTGACTTTGGAGAAAAAATGAGCGTGGGAGGGGGCCTAGGTGCCCTCCAATTTTTGGTCACTTAAAAAGGGCACTAGAACTTTTGATTTCCGTTAGAATGAGCCCTCTTACAACATTCGAGGACCACTTGGTCGATACGATGACCCCTGGGGAAAAAAACAAAAAAACAAACAAATAAACACGCACCCGTGATTTGTCTTCTGGCAAAAAATACGAAATTCCAAATTTTTGTAGATAGGAGCTTGAAAATTTTGCTATAGGGTTCTCTGATACGCTGAATGCGATGGTGTAATTTTCGATGGTTTAATTACGATTCTGTGACTTTTAGGGGGTGTTTTCCCCTATTTTCTAAATTATGGCAAATTTTTTCAGGCTCTTAACTTTTGATGACAAAGACTAAATTTGATAAAGCTTATATATTTAAAATCAGCATGAAAATCTGATTCTTTTGATGTACGTTTTGATGTCCGTTTTTTAGAGTTTCGTTTACTATTGAGCCGGGTCGCTCCTTACTACAATTCGTTACTACGAACTGTTTGATTGTTGATTAACCGGAGTGAGGCTTTTTTGTTGATTTATGATATTGAGTTTACATAATTTACCTGATCTTGCAAGCAGAAATAAACTGCTAGAGGAAAATCCTTTTGATATACTGGAATGCATGAGGGATGTGAAGGATGATGAAGCAGTAATTTTGGAAGATAGCCCGAAAAACAAATATTTATTTATGGATGATTCTATTCCCACATGCAGTAATGCACTTTTTTCTAGTTTTAACTGCAGAGGTTTACTTAGTAGCATTGAGTTCATAAATGACATAATTAATAAAAATAAAATTGAAGCTTTAGCGGTAAACGAAACTTTCTTAAATGATAGGAATATTAATGATGTAATGTTTCTTGATTATGATTTTGTTCATGAGAGTAGAAAACACCATCAGCATGGTGAATTAGGATTTATCATAAAAAAAAAGTTGAAATCAAAAATAAGACGAGACCTAATGATTTGGAATGTAGAAATGATTTTTGAAACGTGTATTCTGGAATGTGAAGTTAATAAAAAATCAACAATTATGATATTTTTATATTGCCCACTTTCCGGAAGCATAGATCAATTTTTGATGCAATTTGAAATTCTGTTAAATAAAATATCACAAATGAATAAGCAAATATTTATTTTTGGTGATTTCAGCCTAGACCTAATGAAAATTCAAGCAAAGCAAAATGATTCTAAGATAAGAGAATTTTTAGAACTAATACTTTTTCAAAGACTGCTCCCATCATGTCTCATTCCAACTCGAATAGATGATAATGGAGCAACATTAATTGATAATATTTTTTCTAATAGTATTTGTTTTTCAACTTTTGTCATATTAAACGATATTTCAGATCACGGTGTGATAATTTCTGAATTTAATTTGGCCAGATCTAAAAGAAAATAAGCGTAATGAAAAAACAGGTTGTATAGTAAATGATGAATCAATTGCGCCTTTAATTGTTAAGCTAGGAGATATAGATTGGCAGGAAGTAGTCAGTACTGTGGATGCAAACAAGGCATTGGAAATGTTTTATAAATCATTTAATGATGTTTATAATGATATATGTCCGAAAGTTAAAAGGAAAACACCCAAGTCAATGCCACAAAAACCATGGATATCCCCGAGACTGTTAAAATGTATTAATGAAAAAAATAGACTATACAAAATTAAATGCAACTATCCGTCTGATGAAAACATACAGAAATTCAAATTGTAAAAAATACTCTGAATAGAACTTTGAGAGAAAGTGAAAGAAATTATTATGAGAAGGAAATATCTTCAGCTGCGTCCCAGCAGAAAATGTGGGAAATCTTGCGTGATAAATTAAATAAAAATAAACCAAGAGCAATACCGACTTTTTTTAATAATGGAAATGACGCTAATGAATCAACTGAAAAAAAGGATATCGCGGAATTATTTGCTAGGCATTTCAGTAAAATTGGTGAAGAATTGGTTAGAGATCTTTTGGAAGAGTCATCAGATTATACACGATTTTTGCCCCAAGAGGAAAATAAATCATTGTATATGTTACCAGTATCATTTAATGAATACCAAAAAGCTATTAGCGATTTAATGAGAGGATTTTCAGCTTCAGTAGATGATATATGGACAAATCTTTTAAAGAAAATATCAGGAGTAATATATGAACCTCTTGCACATGTTATAAATACGAGCATAAGAAATGGTGTCTTCCCTGAGCTTCTGACAAAGGCTAAAATAATCCCTATATTTATAGAAGGTGAGGCTCAAGATCCCAATAATTACCGTCCTATTGCACTCCTTTCCCCACTGGCTAAAGTTTTTGAAAAAATAATGAAGTATAGACTTACATCATTTCTTGAAAAGATAATTTTTTTTCGAAGTTCCAGTTTGGTTTTTTAAAAGTTAGATCGACAGAAGATACCGTCGCCGCAACACATATTTTCATTAATGAGGCTTTAGATGATGATTGTTTAGCAGCTATATTGTTGTTTGATATTAAGAAAGCTTTCGACACTTTAAATCACGAAATTCTATTTAAAAACTTGAAAATACGGGAATAAGAGGAGTACCTTTAAAATTAATCAAATCATATTGCACAATCGAAGGTTTGTGGTAGATATTGATGGTGAATATTCATCTGAGAATTCGAATAATAATATCGGTGAACGGCAAGCTTCAATTTTAGGACCTCTATTATTTTTAATCTATATATATAAAAATAAGTTGTCTGTGTGTGGATCTGTGGATCTGTGGATCAGGTGACGTCATGTTTCGGCTGACGTCATGAAATTAGTTGCCATCATTTTTGCTTTGAAGGTGACGTCATTCAAGTTATATAAGACATATGTTCGCGTAGAATTCTATTAATGTTTAAGTTTACAATGACTGATGAAGATGCTCAAAGAGTCTATGCCAAAAAACTTGCTGCTGATAGAGAAAGTCAGAAAAGAAAGCGTTCCGAGGAATCACAAGAGCAGCAAGAAAACAGGCTTGCGGCTAAAGAACGCAAAACCGCGCAGTTAGATGAAAATCCGCCTGGACAGCGAGAGTCAAAACATATCAAAACTGAAAATGATAGCGATGATGATTGGGTTTGGGATTTTGACTTGGATAAGGTCATCAATGCCTACCAGATTTAAGTTAAAAAAACAAAGGTTCGTCGATATGTACTTCATAGTGACGCTGAAAAATAAAGAAGAAAAAGAATACTGAAAAAAGAAAAAAGGTAAAAAACTAAAAAAAAACTAAAAAGAAAAAACACTCAAAGAGAAATTACAGACCAGGACACAAATGACGACCGAGACAGAGGGAATATAAGTGACGACCGGGAACCTCAAAGAGAAATTACAGACTGGGACACCCGGACACAAATCACGACCGGGACACAGGGAATACAAATGACGACCGGGACACAGGGACACAACTACAACGGGGACGCCGGGGGCACAGGCGGGATATATAAATGACGACCGGGACACAGGGATTGTTCGAATAGAAATTACAGACCGGGACACCGGGACACAAATGACGACCGGGACACAGGGAATATAAATGACGACCGGGACACTCAAAGAGAAATTACAAACTGGGACACCGGGACACAAATGACGACCGGGACACAGGGAATATAAATGACGACCGGGACACAGGGACACATCATTAGAATAATGAGGTATAGATCTGAATACGGATTGTTTTTCCCATGGACAATTATATGTTGCATGTTCAAGAGTCAGTGAACCTGACAATCTATTTATATGCACAGACAATGGGACAGCGAAGAATGTTGTATATTCGCATGTTTTACGTAGTTAAAAACATATATTTATATCTATCTCTATTCACAGGTGGGACACAGGGACACAACTACAATGGCGCGTAACTAATATGGCGCGTAACGACTTACGCGCGCGGGGGGGCTTGGAGGGGGCGCGAAGCGCCCCACCAACTAGGTGTTGGGGTGGCGCGAAGCGCCACCCCAACAGCTAGTATATATATAAATGATCTCCCTAAATCTACTCCTGAAAATGCATTAACAATTATGTTTGCGGATGATACTGCAGCAAGTTTAAAAGCACCAACATTAGATGCACTGAAAGAAAAATTGATTGAAGTTGCAAAATCCATCACAAATCGGTTCCAAATTAACAAACTTGTCCCTAATTTTGTTAAATAGAATTTATTATTTATGGAAGATCAAATCAAAAGTTGAAAAATATTTCTCTGAATAAAATTACCATTGATACTATTCATGAAATCAAAACAGTATACACAACAAAATATTTAGGTATCGTTTTTGACCCTACCATGAATTTTAAAACAAATATTTCGTTGTTAAGACTAAAATTATGAAGAAATATAGGTTTGCTCCACCGACTAAAGTTTTTATTCTCATATAAGGTTCTAAGAATCCTATATTTTTGCCTAATTGATGCACACCTCCAATATTGCTCAGCTGTATTTTTGCTGACTTTTAAATCACATATTAAACCACTACAAGCCCTACAAAACAAAGCTATTCGAATTCTAGATCAGTTTTTACAACCCCCGAGGAGTACAGATATCCACTCTGAAACACGTACCTCTTACCTGTTTCTAGACATAATGACTCTTACACAGAAATCTCGTCTGCTATTATCTAGTTGGTTTTTTAAGATTCAGCATGTACATAATTTGTTTTTTGACGAGAATTTACTGTCCAAACATCAAAATTCACTGATAACTAGAGTTGTTAACCCGTATAAACTACCTTTGGTGAAAAATAAAAGATCCCGTTTCAACATTCGGTATATGATCCCATCAATAGCCAACAAATATTCATTAAATAAACTTGTTGAGTTACCAAAAGAATCTTTCAAGAGACAATTGAAAAGCTAAATTATGGAATCTGCTTCCAAGAGCGGTTGGTAAAATTTTTTTATTTTATATTTTATTTTGGCCTCACTCCACTTACTCTACCTGAAATACTCTCATTAAAGATACTGTTTTTTTTTTTGTTTTTTTTTTGTTTTTGTTTTTTGATGAAATAGTGGTTCATTTTTTGTTTGTTCTGTATCAATGAGGATTGTTAAATTGTGTTTATATGTCTTGCCCAGTAGTCGAGCTTGTCTCTCCGTTTGGGCAAGTTGAAGATTTTGATGAATATGAATTTTTGAGTAAATGAATCTGAATCTCAGTCTGAAAGAACACGTATTATACAGAGCAATATAGATTCATTTCAAATTTAATTTTTGCTCCTTACTTTTAGTTGAAAAATTTTATCTTTCGCTTTTCATGTGTCTTTTGTTTTTTTGGAAAAAAAAAATGATAATGAAAAAAAATGCCATCTGGGACTGACTTAGGAATTGTAACTATTATTTCAGTTGATTTTGAAAAGTAGAAGTTTACTGCGAAAACAAATTTATGGTCATTTCGAAAAGAGCCTGAAATCCCTCGACCGAAAGCGCTAATTTTCTTTAAACATACAAACAAATAAAAACATCATCAGATTATTTGCTTTTACTAGTTTTATCGATATATGTTCGACTAATTTTAAAAAAATAGTTTTTACCCAAAACAAGTGTCTCAGAAAAAAGATAAGAGGTTCTTGCTCCATTAAGCCAAAAATCAGCAAAAATAAATTCAAATAATCTTCCAAGAATAAAACGTCCAAAAATCACAATAAATAAATAAATAATTAACAGAAATAGCAATAAGTAACCAAGTCAAAAAGAAAACGAGCTCTAACTAACATGAGTAGAGCTGATAACCCCTATACCCTCTGAAGACCAGAACATAATTTGTACTGTATTGAAAAGAAAAGACCGTGGATGGTCAGTTTAGTATAGATTAAATAAAAAAAACAAGTTTTTTGAAATGAAAGTAAGGAGCGACATTAAAACTTAAAACGAACAGAAATTACTCCTTATATGAAAGGGGTTTTTCCTCCTCGACGCCCCGCTCCTTGCGCTAAAGTTTTTTATTGTTTTAAAAAGTAGAGTTGCAAGAAAGAATCAAACTTTAGCGCAAGGAGCGGGGCGTCGAGGAGGAAAAACCCCTTTCATATAAGGAGTAATTTCTGTTCGTTTTAAGTTTTAATGTCGCTCCTTACTTTCATTTCAAAAAACTTGTTTTTTTTATTTAATTTCTGAAAGTTTTTGAATTAATGCATGTCTTATTTTGGCTCTCCGTACATAAATTATTTAAATGAAATTTGCATATTAATTCTTTTTTTGGCTAAATGGCTTTCTCTTAGTTTTGATCAGACGATTTTGAGAAATAAGGGGTGGGGAAGGAGGCCTAGTTGTCCTCTAATTTTTCGGTCACTTAAAAAGGCAACTAGATCTTTTAATTTTTAACGAACGTTTTTATTAGTAAAAAAATACGCAACTTAAGAATTAACTTACGTAACAAACTTTTATATTCTTATATTTTTGATTATATATATGAGGGGGTTGGTCCCCTCGTTAATACCTCGCTCTTCACACTCAATCTTGTTTTGTCCCAATTCTTTAAGAATGACCCCCTGAATCAGAAAAGCCGTAGAATAAATAGTTGAAATTACTTAAAAAATTTTTAGCATAAAGAGTGAAGTATTTATCTCCTCCTAAATACCTCGCTCTTTATGCTAAAGTATTTTTAGAACCCCTCATATGCGTAATAATCTCTGTTCGTTTTAAGTTTTGATGCTTCTCGTTACTTTCAATTGAAAAAACTTTTTCATGTTTATATTTTCATTGTTTGTTTTTTTATAGTAATGCTAGAAAATCCTGCGCCCTTTTGATTGAATTTCTCTTCCCCCATGAAATATTCCTCCAAGAAAAGATCCTCCCATATAGCCCCCTCCCCTGAACCCCACACCCAAACCAAAAAAAAATCCCCCTGATAACGTCGGTACACTTCCCAGTAACCATTACTGTATGTAAACATTGGCCAAAGTTTGTAACTTGCAGCCCCTCTCCCAGGGACTGTGGGGGGTAAGTCATCCCCAAAGACATAGTTATTATGGTTTTAGACTAAGCGGAACAAAATGGCTATCTCAAAATTTTGATCCGTTGACTTTGGTAAAAAATGAGCGTGGGAGGGGGCTTAGGTGCCCTCCAATTTTTTTGATCACTTAAAAAGGGCACTAGAACTTTTCATTTCCGTTAGAATGAGACCTCTTGCAACACTTTAGGACCACTTGGTCGATACGATGACCCCTGGGAAAAAAAACAAAAAACAAATAAACACGCACCCGTGATTTGTCTTCTGGCAAAAAATACGAAATTCCACATTTTTGTAGATTGGACCTTGAAATTTTTTCTATAGGGTTCTCTGATACGCTGAATCTGATGGAGCGATTTTCGTTAAGATCCTATGACTTTTAGGGGATGTTACCCCCTATTTTCTAAAATAAGGCAAATTTTCTCAGGCTCGTAACTTCTGATGACAAAGACTAAATTTGATGAAACTTATATATTTAAAATCAGCATAAAAATCTGATTCTTTTGATATATCTTTTAGCATCGAAATTCCGTTTTTTAGAGTTTCGTTTACTATTGAGCCGGGTCGCTCCTTACTACAGTTTGTTACCACGAACTGTTTGATATAGGGCCTGCAGATATTTATTTCTTAAGAGCTATAAATCTTTTTTAACTAAGATAAAAAGTGAAAACATCCAAAATTGATTTTGTTTCAGTAGCAGAAGTAGTAGTACTAGCAGAATTAATAGTAGTAGCCTTAGTTTGAGTGGCAGCAGCAGCAATAGAAGCAGTGATAGGGTTGAATCTACATGTTCAACCCTATCAACCCAACCCATAAACCCTAGATGTAAAAGTGTTTACTCCTCCCTAATTGTCATGAGTTGAAGCTAGTTTCTCAGTCTTAATCACTGTAAGTTTATTTAACACTGAACAATTTATTTAATCAATGTAGATTTATGTATCTGCAGTGTTCTGAATTGTCGATGAATGCCGTCCATTTTAGCTGTCAGTTAGAATTAGAACAGAGCCAGGTATGCATGTACTTAATGTCGTCGCCAAAAGAAGAATGCAATTAAGCAAATTAATTGTTATTATTTGAAGGATATGAATCTACATGTTTGTTTTCGCTTTACACGGTGGCCTTTACTTAGAAAACACATACAAAATCGGCAATTATAATACATTCAGTCAATTAAAAACAGTATGAGCATCAAGCTAGGTTTTGTGGAGCGAATATACTAAATTTGTTTGAACCAGAGGAGGGAGAGGGAAAAATCATCAATAATTTTGCAATCCAATAATTTATTATTTTATGAATTTCTTCCTCTAAAGATATATTTGGATTTTGTATAGCCCATGATTCATTATCTTGCAACCAAAAGCTTGCCTCTCCTGTGTTGTTTTCACTTCAAATTTCTCAGAATCCCCAAAAAAGTGATAAAGAATCCCTAAGAACTTTTTTTTCCAATGCCAAACTATCATGGACCCCCCTCTCCTCCAATTTTAGGGGTATTTTGCAAATAAAAATCATCCGTGATAATCCTCCTAAAAAATACAGTATCCCAAATATTCATAATAGGGAGTGCAATACCTCTAAAATAAGGCTCTTTGAAGTGCTCAATTGAATGCTGAAATTTACATCAATAATACTTACTTTTTCCGTTTTTTTCTTTTCAAATTCTTTCAAAATCAGGCAAACATGGCCGTATCTTAGTGGTTTAGAGGGTTTGAACCCCCTCCTATTGTCAAAAAGTTATCTGTTTTTGAAGCTTTTTCCCATCCCACCCCCTTGAAAGATTTCCGCCCCTTATCTAGCTTTTCCTGCCCTTCCCCCTCCAAATAAAAATAAATAAAATAACTGGTGAATGCAAATTAAAAATGCTAGATATGGCTCTGGAGGCAAATATCCTCAGGCTTTTAGCTTTTGATCCGTGAGTTTATACCTGGCAATTTTTTTTTACATCTGAAAACATTTAAAGAACAGATTCCTTTGATGCAAATGTTTTTGATGTATAACTTTTCTACAAATTTTGATTGGTATTATCCCAGTATGATCCTTAAGTACAGTTCGTTATCGTTATCACGACGTTTCTACTTTTTTTTTTATGACAGGTTTAAAAAGATACTGTAAAGCAAACAAATAATCGTTGGTCCTATTGGAGATTTAGAAAAAATTCAACTCTTTGAAATAATTTTCAACAGATAATATAAAAATAATTCCTTTAGATCTTTGAGTATTGCCTTAAGGTCCTTACAACAGTCAGAACACTACCTTAGAAAAACGTTTATGCACAAAAAAGCCTTATACATATGACGCTGTGGACACGTCTATAAGAAAAAAAAAATACTTCATATTGATCAATAATAGAACTTTGAATAAAAAAGGCAAACCTAAATTGATTTAAAAGGAAGAGTACCTGCAAAGAGGTCTCTCAGAGAAAAGCAAAGATATTCAAAATTAAAACCAAAGATGAAAAAAATAAAGCCTTTTAATGATTCAAATTTAGAAGGTAAAAAAAAAAACTACCATCTGAAAGAATAAACGAAACCCAAAACGAATCAAATCTAAAACAAATAATAACACAGAAAGTGCATATAAAAATACTGATACTGATAATTAAATAAATTTTAAAACGCATGGAAATTAAAATGCATATTTAAGTCAAGTAATTTATATTCAAATTTAATTTTTTTTATTTCTTAGTAATTAGTATTGCCGTTATACAGGAAGGATCGGTTGGATGAGTTAGAAAATGAAGCTTTAGATGTCAATGAAATTTAGATTGTAAAATTGCTCAAGCTAGTATTGGGAAATGCCCTGAGCCAGAAAGAAAAAGTCAATATATCACAATTGATTTTCCGACACAGAAAAAAATGGAGAGTTTTCGTGTGTCTGAATGGAATTGCCACATTACGTCTCCCCCTGAGGATATGAGGATATGTTATGAATAGTAGTGTTGATGAATTAGGTATTTGTGAAACGTTTTTGCTCATGGACAGCTGTCTCTTGTCTTACATTTTTCCATAATACCAATTGATTTCAAAGGTGAGAAATCGGATGAGACAAGGAGCTTTGTCTTTTTTGATGAAAAATGAAATACAACTTGAAGACAGGAATGATTTATGCCTTTGGATTGAAGGTAAGGCTGAAATTTGTTCAGTACAATTGCAATTCGTAAGGATAAAAAGATAGTAATTTGTTTGGTATATAAGCCACCTAGTAGCCTACTCCCTCGGTTGAGTTCCTTGATTTATTTGATGATTATTTATATAAACTTCTGTCTCAAAAAAAAAGATTGCATAATCAAGGGCGATTTTAATTTTGATTTGTGAACAGTTATAATTTAGATTTTTTAAAACTTGATTTTATCCATCCGGGATCTGATCTGTTACATGTGTGATAAAGCAAAGGAGCCTGAATTATGAAAACACTAGGTGTAAACTTAAAAGAGATCTTCGGCTGGCAAATTTGCGTAATTTCCGCGAAGAAATAAGCGTACTGTCGTGGAAGAAAGTGTATGAGGAATCGGATCCCTCGCGTGCCCTCGACAATGTTCTTGGAATAAATACCCCAATATTTGAGCCTACTTGCCCCCTAAAGCCTACTAGAAAAAAATAACAAGATATCTCCAAAAAATCCTGAATTGATGATGAAGCTATAAATGCTCGGAACTCTTGTTTCTTCCAAAGATCTGGATTTATGGTTAAAGATGTTGGCGTTGATATTTGGAACTAATATAGGAATATATGGGCTTTTTCCTATATCCCAGAGAGTATTAGGTGGTCAGAAAACCTTATGTTATTAAGGAAGAATGAAAAAGTATTTATTAGATAGTTTGTAAATTATAGTGGTTAAAATTAATCCCTCTGGTTTTCCCCCCTTTTTTTAGATGAGAAATGGCTGTTTAGAGACTATATAGTTTTTCGTCTGTTTTTTTTTTTCGCGTATTTCTTTGATCTTGAATGGATAAGTTATCATTTATATGTTGTTGTTTTGCTGCAAGACAAGGGCATTTTAGGTCGCTAAACTGAGCAGCATAATGTTTATTGTAGTATAATTTATATAATCTTTTTGGTTGAAATAAATGCATACCTAACTACTTAGCTACCTAAAGTCGAACTTAAAACGAAACAGAAATTATTACCAACAGGATTCTGGCAACTAAGCATTAAGTCTTTTGAATACTTGGTTTACACTTCATTAAAACAGAGCATTTCTTATTCTTTTTCTTTAGATTATAAGACAAGAAAAATCTGTTAAATAAAATATTGAACCTTGATTTGCAGAAATTTCCAAGAATTAAAATCGTTATACAAATTTTAGTAAACATTCAAAATTCGGTTTTTAGTAATTTTAGTTTTTCCTTTTTGTTAAAATGTTGACGAACTAAATACATTGTCCAAAATCCATTAACAGTTCTCCATAACCAAAAACTGTGAAACAACCCTTAAAAATTCTATGCAGAGCCGTTTGAAGGAAGGCGGGGGCCACCGAGGTTGCTGACCCGGGGGCCCATGGCAGAGTTTGGCAGAGGGATTTGCAGCTGGGGGGGGGCACCCACTTTGATCAGATTTTTCACTTTGATTCTTACCAACACTAGCGTAGAATGAAGTGGATGCTTCTTGGATATTAAGCTCACCCTCTACAGCTTCATCACCAATGACAAGACTCAAAGATAAAGAGCTATATTGAGAAGTGGGCTCTAGCACATAATTTATTACTTTCCAAGTTTTACGAATATCATTGCCACACGCAGCAAAATTATTTAAACAATACAGAGATTTGGCTTTTCTACACAAGGAATTATATATATTCTGGTAAATCTTGAATTGACATAGACGAATAGCACTCGCTTAAAGTGTAGTGCATTTATAAGCCATCCAGAGATTATTTTTCTTTCTCCAGCTTTTGAGAAGTCCGGATGTCGTCCATTATTTAGGGGAACAATTCTTTTAGACCTAGGATTAGAAGGTGCTACTTTACAAATACTAGGAATAACCTCTTTTACCGTTCCATAAAAGAACTCCAATAAACAAGAAAAACCCTTATCATTATCAAACTAGATCCACGAACTTTCTCACCAAACCTAGGAATAGAAGAGGCAACTCTTGAGCTTGGTCATTCTTACCCTGTTTAAAGCTGAACCGAGAATATATTGGAATGATCGGAGATATACTAAGCGTAGAGAAGATATTGTCAATCAAAGAAGCTGTAACATTAGTTACTCGTGTGGGGATGGATAGTTGGTAGAGTTCCTGCGGCAAGCATGGTTGAAAGAAAATCAACTGAAGCCGAAGAATTCGAATCCGTCAAATTTACATTAAAGTTACCCATTCTGATTAACTGACACGGACGTTTCAGTATTATGTCAAGTATTTTCTCAAGATTCCGGAGAAACAACAAAACCGCAACGCAAGGATAGCACATTAGTGAGATGGGGTAAACTATTTGGACAGTATGACCTTAGAAAACAATTCTATGCTTTTCCCTCACCTCTTCTAATTTGCAAATATATAGCTCAATTTTATATCTAAAGTATTATATTTTCATGATGCTTAGGTATATTTCTTTAGGATTAACCTAACTCCACTTCTTGAGTGTTGTCGCTATAATAAATAAGTAGCCAACCCTAATTTTATTTTATTGATTGACTGAGGAAATGGTACTCCCTTAGCCAAGCATGGCAGCGTAGATAAGAGGAGGGGGAGTGATTGAAATTTTTAGCAAGAATTGGACATAGGGGTTTCCGTCATAAACCCTTTTTGGGTATTATAATTTAAACAAGTTCAAATATCCCCCCCCATGCTTCAATGTTTCTAATAGCTTTTGGTAGCTTGATAAAATCCTTACCCTCCCCATGTTCCCATGGATTAGCACCCCTGCATTATGAAGTAGTTAGGAATGTCTTCACAAGTTCAAATTCAAAATGATAATTCCCTCAGAAAATCCAGAAGATTTGTATAAATCTTAACTAGACCTACGTTGCCTGAGCAGCGTGAAGTGTTGCAGCAACCTTTCTCCGGGTTCGCCGAATAAAGTGTTGCAAGAGCAACACTTTGGTTTTGTTTATTTGCTATCGGTTAAACGCTCAAGTTGTCAGGCTATCGAAGCTTTTAAAACGTTATGTTCAAAGAAGAACGCGATCAGTAATCACAAGATCAAAGGCTATTCCTCAGCGTTGAAAAAACAACAATAACAAAAGAATATATAAAGAAGGGACTAAATTGACTTTGCAGCCAGTTGAACTTTATCCTTTTCAATCGTAGACATCTTGACGGATGAAAACTTGGAACAATATCTTACATAATCTAGTCGGTATTATAAAGCTATCCGTAACTTTTTAGGATTAAAATACCATAGGTGACACTAATTATTACGAAACTACCTCATTGTTTTACGTTATCGTTTGAACCCGTTGCGTAAACACTTAATTTTAGGTTATAGTGAGTATGGGTAGGCTACACCAACTAGCAAAAGTTACAAACCCATCTTCACTGAAGATGATTTTAGCATAACAGACGATTATTGCTTACAAGTCCCCTGCATGTCTTACCACTGGAACCAAATTGGTCTTACCATCAAATTACATAAAAAAAAAACTAGGTTTTTTTAACTGAAAGTAAGGAGCGACATTAAAACTTAAAACGAACAGAAATTACTCCGTATATGAAATGGATTGTTCCCTCCGCAATCCCTCGCTCTTTACGCTAAAGCTTTTAATTGTTTTAAAAAGCAGAATTGTGGCAAAGAGTCAAACTTTAGCGTAAAGAGCGAGGGATTGCGGAGGGAACAATCCATTTCATATACGGAGTAATTTCTGTTCGTTTTAAGTTTTAATGTCGCTCCTTACTTTCAGTTAAAAAAACCTAGTTTTTTTTATGTAATTTCTGAACGTTTTTGAATTAATGCATGTTTGATTTTGACTCTCCAGACGTAAACTATTCAAACGAAATTTGCATATTAATTCCTTTTTTGGCTAAATGGCTTTCTCTTAGTTTTGATCATACGATTTTGAGAAATATGGGATGGGGAAGGAAGCCTAGTTGCCATGCAATTTTTCGGTTACATAAAAAGGCAACTATTAATTTTAATTTTAACGAATTTTTTATTAGCAAAAAATATACGTAACTTTAGAATTAACTTACGTAACAAAGTTTTATATTCTTTAATTATTATTATGTATATGAGGGGGTTTGTACCCTCGTTAATACCTCGTTCTTTACACTAAATCGTAAGTTTTGTCCCAATTCTTTAAGAATGACCCCTGAATCAGAAAGGCCGTAGAATAAATAGTTGAAATTACTAAAAATACTTTAGCATAAAGAGCGAGGTATTTATCTCCTCCTAAATACCTCGCTCTTTATGCTAAAGTATTTTTAGAACCCCTCATATGCGTAATAATCTCTGTTCGTTTTAAGTTTCAATGCTACTTCTTCCTTTCATTTGAAAAAAACGTTTTCATGTTTATTTTTCATTGTTTTCTTATAGTAATGCTAGAGAATCCTGCGCCCTTTTCATTGAATTTTTCTTCCCCCATGACAGATTCCTCCAAGGAAAGATCCTCCAACATAGCCCCCTCTCCTCAGCCCCACCCCCAAACAAAATAAAATCCCCCTGAAAACGTCTGTACACTTCCCAATAACCATTACTATATGTAAACACTGGTCAAAGTTTGTAACTTGCAGCCCCTCCCCCAGGGATTCTGGGGGAGTAAGTCATCCCCAAAGACATAGTTATTATGGTTTTCGACTATGCTGAACAAAATGGCTATCTCAAAATTTTGATCCGTTGACTTTGGGAAAAAAATGAGCGTGGAAGGGGGCCTAGATGCCCTCCAATTTTTTTGGTCACTTAAAAAGGGCACTAGAACTTTTCATTTCCGTTAGAATGAGCCCTCTTGCGACATTCTAGGACCACTTGGTCGATACGATGACCCCTGGGGAAAAAAAAACAAAAAAACAACAAAAAAACAAACAAATAAACACGCACCCGTGATTTGTCTTCTGGCAAAAAATACAAAATTCCACATTTTTGTAGATAGGAGCTTGAAACGTCTACAGTAGGGTTCTCTGATACGCTGAATCTGATGGTGTCATTTTTACTAAGATCCTACGACTTTTAGGGGGTGTTTCCTCCTATTTTCCTAAATAAGGCAAATTTTCTTAGGCTCGTAACTTTTGATGGGTAAGACTAAACTTGATGAAACTTATATATTTAAAATCAGCATTAAAATGCGATTCTTTTGATGTAGCTATTGATATCAAAATTCAATTTTTTAGAGTTTTGGTTACTATTGAGCCGGGTCGCTCCTTACTACAGTTCGTTACCACGAACTGTTTGATACACCGGAAACAAATAATAGGTACACCAACTAGCCAAAGTTGAAAACCCCTTATTGCCGAAGATGATTATGGTCTAACAGCCGACTGTTGCTTACCAGTCCTCTACTTGTCTTACAATTGGTATTGACCTATTTTTGGTTTACGTGTACCCTACTATTCAAGTTGTCAACCCCTTGAAACTTTCAAACTAGTATATCTCATGATATAATTTTTGTACCAAAAAATGGATGACATATACTTTGATCAGCTCAACGATTGCTATCGATTGCTGTCGAAAACAAAATTCTATCTGTCTTAGTTCAAAAGTTGATTTTTTTTTTTGCCGTAGGCCAACTTTTTAACGTCACCACTTACAAAGGAGCAAAGGGTAAGCTACAATTTCCTTAGCAATGACAGAACTTTTAAAGCTTAAGAGGTACATCTAATAACATTTCTCTACCTCAATCCTAAGTCCGAAAAAACAAATGATAAACCCAGCAGAAATCACGGCAGCACTTTCGGACCCGTGGGAAAATGCCGCTTTTTTGCTTCTGTAAATTTTTCTATTTATCACTCAAAGAAGATATATTGGCTGTGGGGCCGGGTATCTGCCGCATTGTAGATTTTAGTACATCTTCAATTTGAAAGTGGTGCCTGCTAGAACGGAGCATTCCACTCGAAAGCAGAAACATGGTTTGATGAAACGAAAGCTTGACTGCACAACTTCAGATATTCTTCTCTGACATAGGGTATATAACTCCACTTCACCTCGCACACCATAGGCTCTGGCTCGTGGACAAGCAAAAACCATCCTTTTTGGCTCCAGGCAAGAGTTCTGCGGAGCTTTCCAAAATGTAATGTCATATTCATCAATCCGGCCTGAGGTCCGCACTTTCCGTAAAAACCCCACAGGTTAGACTATTACCAGTTTCCAGGAATAAGCCGAGATCGGCGGCATAGGAAAAAAAAACGGGACAAAACCAAATTGTTGCTCTCACAACACAATGTAACAGTCCACCCGCTAAACACGCTCCAAAACAGAATATAATTTTAGAATTTTATATGGGAAATCACCAAAGTGGAAGGACACTGCTTGTTAGTACTTCAACTTTTATCAAACAGTTCGTGGTAACGAACTGTAGTAAGGAGGGACCCGGCTCAATAGTAACCAAAACTCTAAAAAATTAAATTTTGATTTCAATAGCTACATCAAAAGAATTGCATTTTAATGCTGATTTTAAATATATAAGTTTCATCATTTTTAGTCTTACCCATCAAAAGTTACGAGCCTGAGAAAATTTGCCTTATTTTAGAAAATAGGTGGAAACACCCCCTAAAAGTCGTAAAATCTTAACGAAAATGACACCATCAGATTCAGCGTATCAGAGAACCCTACTGTAGAAGTTTCAAGCGCCTATCTACAAAAATGTGGAATTTTGTATTTTTTGCCAGAAGACAAATCACGGGTGCGTGTTTATTTTATTTTTTTTTTTTTTTTTTTCCAGGGGTCATCATATCGACCAAGTGGTCCTAGAATGTCGCAAGAGGGCTCATTTTAACGGAAATGAAAAGTTCTAGTGCTCTTTTTATGTGACCAAAAAAATTGGAGGGCATTTAGGCCCCCTCCCACGCTCATTTTTTTCCCAAAGTCAACGGATCAAAATTTTGAGATAGCCATTTTGTTCAGCATAGTCGAAAACCATAATAACTATGTCTTTGGGGATGACTTACTGCCCCACAATCCCTGGGGGAGTGGCTGCAAGTTACAAACTTTGACCAGTGTTTACATATAGTAATGGTTATTGGGAAGTGTACAGACGTTTTCAGGGGGATTTTATTTTGTTTGGGGGTGGGACTGAGGGGAGGGGGCTATGTTGGAGGATCTTTCCTTGGAGGAATCTGTCACGGGGGAAAAAAATTCAATGAAACTTAAGCATTGAAACTTAAAACGAACAGAGATTATTACGCATATGAGGGGTTCTAAAAATACTTTAGCATAAAGAGCGAGGTATTTAGGAGGAGATAAATACTTCGCTCTTTATGCTAAAGTATTTTTAGTAATTTCAACTATTTATTCTACGGCCTTTCTGATTCAGGGGTCATTCTTAAAGAATTGGGACAAAACTTAAGATTTAGTGTAAAGAGCGAGGTATTGACGAGGATACAAACCCCCTTGTATACATAATAAAATTATAAGACTATGAAAGTTTGTTACGTAAGTTGCTAATTTATAAGTTACGTTTATTTTTTACTAATAAAAAAGTTCGTTAAAAATTAAAAGTTCTAGTTGCCTTTTTAAGCAGCCGAAAAACTGGAGGGCAACTAGGCCTCCTTCTCCACCCCTTATTTCTCAAAATCGTCTGATCAAAACTAAGAGAAAGCCATTTAGCCAAAAAAAGAATTAATATACAAATTTCATTTTAATAATTTATGTGCGGAGAACCAAAACCAAACATGCATTAATTCAAAAACGTTCAGAAATTAAATAAAAAAAACTAATTTTTTTTAGCTGAAAGTAAGGAGCGACATTAAAACTTAAAACGAACAGAAATTACTCCGTATATAGAATGGGTTGTCCCCTCCGCAATCCCTCGCTCTTTACGCTAAGGTTTGACTCTTTGCCACAATTCTACTTTTTAAAACAATTAAAAGCTTTAGCGTAAAGAGCGAGGGATTGCGGAGGGGACAACCCATTCTATATACGGAGTAATTTCTGTTCGTTTTAAGTTTTAATGTCGCTCCTTACTTTCAGCTAAAAAAATTAGTTTTTTTTTATTTAATTGATACAAATAAACAGGTTTGAAAGATTTTGTATGAAAACATCTTTGCGTCAGACTCTGGCCTCTTTTTAACATGAATTTTTGGGTTCATTCGTTTAATACATTTGCATGATGCATTTTGGATGAATGTCTGTAAATGTGGAATGTGAATTTACTTTTTTAGATGCGAGTTTCTGTTTTGTTAGTGTTGAAATTGGAATAAACACAGCTTTGCGTCCTAGTGAAAAGACTGGTATTGGGTGGAATGTACAATTAACGGGCTATTCAGGTTGCTAAGAAATAGGCTAAACTTACATCTATAGGCTAGTCAGAATTGTATCCTGAATCCAGATTTAACCTTCGTTGGCATTGGAAATAAACTTGGTCAATGTTCCTATTACCTGAACAATTGTTTAGAGTCATGAAACTATTGTTAATAGATGCATTTTGACTTCTGGAACATCTTTTCTCTCTTGCAGAATTACCGCAAACTCATCGTTATGGAGTTATTATATATTTGCATATTAGGGGGGGGGTAAAGTATAGCATATATTAAATACAGTAATGGTTAGTTTACGTATTTAATATAAGCTATGCTTTACCCCCATCCCCCTGATGTGCAAATATATAGCCCAAATTTGTTTCTAAACTATTATAGATTCGTGATTTCAAATATCCAATCAACGAAAACGGAAATGATCGCAATTCTATATGTGTAAATACAAGAATATTTGGGCTGGAATAACTCCATAACGGTGAGTTTGCGGTAGTTTTGCAAGTGATAAAGGATGTTCAAAAAGTCAAAATGCATCTATTAACAATAGTTTCATGACCCTAAACAATTGTTCAGGTAATAGGAACATTGACCATAAACTTTACCCCATCCGTACCTAATGTGCAAATATATACCGTGAATTGGAGTATTTTTTAGCTACCTAGCCTAAAAAGGTAACTATCTATAAAAGCCTATAAAGGTAGCCTATAGTGGTAAATTTATTTCTTAGTCACATGAACAGCCCGTTATGGTAACATCGTTGATTTGTGGCTCTCCAGAAGAAATAATTAGGAAGTAAAAGGGGTAGCATTTTTAGATTCGGTAAAATTCTAGTTTAGTGACTTCTTGCTATCTCGGAAAGGGGTTAGATTAGGAAAATAAAACTTTCAGGGATGGGTCTACAGGCTAAAGTATGTCCCGGGGTAAATTTATAGCAAACCCCATAACTGGCTTTCGTATAAAGTGAATATACCACTCGATGCCTTTCTTATGCTTTTTACGAATATAATAATCGCTTTTACTGCAAATTCAGATTTAACCACTTTTTAACCTAACCTAAACTAACCTTATAAATAATTTTAGCACTGAGAAAATGTAGTATTATTCTGTGGAAAACGGTGCGGAGAAAACGTAGTATTATTTTGTCGGAAACGACGGATAATTCGTACTTTAATTGAAAGTTCCTCATTTTTAAGAGCTTAAAAAGTGCCTAAATTTCAATTTGTGGTAGAAGCGATTATTACATTCGTAAAGAACATAAAAAAGGGCATCAAGTGGTATGTTCGCTTTATTGGTAATTCAGTTACATGAACTGTCATATTATTTGAAAATTCGTCATTTTCAAGAGCTAAAAAAGTGCTTAAATTTGAATTTGCGGTAGAAGCGATTATTATATTCGTAAAGAGCATAAAAAAGACATCGAATGGTATATTGACTTTATACGAAAGCCAGTTATATGGTTTCCTATAAATTAACAAGACCCGGGAAGGTGTTTTGAAGTATCTACCTCCTCTCTCTCTAGAGGGCCCTGACCTTTTATGACCTTTAAAAATATGTGTGTTATAAAAGTGAAACCTTGCAAAAAAGATCTGCTTGAATGAAGTACAACAAAATTGTTTCCAGCTTCACAACTTTGCTCAATCCCGATCTATAAGGTTTTAAAGATATGCAAACACATTTCCTAAATTTGGAAAAAAACAACAAAATTGATGTGGCTCAGAATTCTACTCAAATAACAGAAATTACATTTTCAGAACTAAAGGCAGAGAAAAAGCAACTGATAACTGAAAATTAAGGTAAAATGTTGTCTTCTCAACATTTCAATAAGTAATAGACCTGTCATGTTGCCGAATTTCAGCGCCCTCTAGAGGGAGAAGGAGTGGAGGTGGGTACTTTAAAATACCTTTCCAGGTTATACTTTAGCCTGTAGACCCACCCCCGAAAGTTTCATTTTCCTAACCTAACCCCTTTCCGAGATAGCAAGAAGTCACTAAACTTGGATTTTACCTTAGATTCTCTTTTTTATATTTAAATTCCCTTTTGTGACAATCCACTCCCCTGTAAATATTATGGAAGAAGTAATATTTATTAAAAATTGTTTAGAATCTTACATACAGATTTTAGCCTACAAATGGGGGTATCGAGAAGGAAAAGTATTAGGAAACAATTCATACTTTACAATATGCCGAAAATCTTTTGTTAAAACATTTGAAGGTGCTTCTACTATGCTTTACCCTAACCAGAACTGTTCATGGGGGGAGGAATGGGGCAATTACTCCAAGTGCTGTGGAGGGTGTTCCGGCTGGGGAGTTGACTATTTTGATCTAATTTTTCAATTCGGTTTAATTTTTGCTAATTTTTAAACTGGGAAGGAGGGAAAGAGGACTGTAGTTCATTTTTCCTTAGTCACCATCAACTATAGGAACGGTTCTAACCCCTCTTTTCCATAATAAGCAAATATTTAACGTAAATTATAGCCTGGGTAATTTGCCCTTAGAACTACCTGGAAAGAAGAAAATATGTTAAGAAAACAATTCTTGCTTCATGACATACAGAATAATCATAGTTAACACATCTTGCATGTGGAACCACTATACTTTACCCCCCCCCCCTAAACTGCAGATACAAAGCCCAAATTATATATTTTCAATGCATTTTCCCATGCGTAACTTATTTTTCCAGTTTTTGATTCAATATAAATTAACACGGGTTGAAACAAAGAGAGACGCATTGCAAGAATAGCTGGAAAATATATAATTTGGGCTATTTATTTACACATTGGGGTGGGGTAAAGCATTCAAAATGCGTTGGCTACAATTCTTCTGCGTATTATGATTATGAAGCGAGAATTGTTTCATTAGGATTAACCTAACTGCTTTTCTTGGGTGCGGTGGCTATAAGACACAACAAACATTTAATTTATTATTTGGATGTTTGTTCATCCGCGGAAAACGGGCTTCTGAAAGTGGTCCATGAACCAATAGGTACTATTTTTCAAGATTACTAACGCAATATGGCCTATGCTATTATCAAACAGTTCGTGGTAACGAACTGTAGTAAGGAGTGACCCGGCTCAACAGTAAACGAAACTCTAAAAAACGGAATTTGATACTAAAAGAAACAAAAAAAAAATCGAATTTTATGTTGAATATATAAGTTTCATCTAATTTAGTCGTTGTTATCAAAAGTTATGAGCCTGAGAAAATTTGCCTAGTTTTGAAAAATAGGAGGAAACACCCCGTAAAAGTCATAGAATCTTAACGAAAATCACACCATCGCATTCAGCGTATCAGAGAACCCTTTTATGAAAGTTTCAAGCTCCTATCTACAAAAATGTGGAACTTCGTATTTTTTGCCAGAAGACCGATCACGGTTGCGTGTTTATTTTTTATTTATTTATTTTTTCCAGGGGTCATCGTATTGACCAATTGGTCCTAAAATATCGTAAGAGGGCTCATTCTAATGGAAATGAAAAATTCTAGAGCCCTTTTTAAGTGACCGAAAAAATTGGAGGGCACCTAGGCCCCCTCCTACGCTCATTTTTGCCAATTGTGACAGATCAAATTTTGAGATAGTCATTTTGTTCAAGATAGTCGAAAACTATAATAACTATGTCTTTGAGGATGACTTACTCCCCCACAGTCCCCCAGGGGAGGGGTTGCAAGTTACAAATTTTGACCGGTGTTTACATACAGTAATGGTTATTGGGAAGTGTATAGACGTTTCTAGGGGAATTTTTTTTGGCTTGAGGAGGGGTTCTTCTCCTCCTAAATGCCTCGCTCTCTATGCTAAAGTACTTTTAGTAATTTCAACTATTTATTCTACGGCCTTTATGTTTCAGGGGTCATTTTTAAAGAATTGGGACAAAATTTAAGCTATAGTGTGAAGGGTGAGGTATTAACGAGAGGACAAAGCCCCCGTATACATAATAAAAACATAAGAATACGTAATAGTTCGTTACGTAAGTTAATTCTTACATTAGAATAGTTCGTTACGTAATTTAATTCTTAAGTTATATATATTTTTTGCTAATAAAAACGTTCGTTAAAAATTAGGAGTTATAGTTGCCTTTTTAAGTAATCGACAAATTAGAGGGCAACTAGGCCTCCTCTCCCACCCCTTTTTTCTCAAAATCGTCTGATCTAAACTAAGGGAAAGCCATTTAGCCAAAAAAAGAATTAACATGCAAATTTTATTTTAATAATTTATGTGCGGAGAGCCAAAAACAAACATGCATTAATTCAAAAACGTTCAGAAATTAAATAAAAAACTAGTTTTTTTAACTGAAAGTAAGGAGCGACATTAAAACTTAAAACGAACAGAAATTACCCCGTGTATAAGAGGGGCTGTTCCCTTCTCAACGCCCCGCTCTTTACGCTAATGTTTTTTACTGTTTAATAAAGTAGAATTGAGAAAAAGAGTTTAGACCAGCTAAGTTTAGTTTTTTATTTTGAGAGAAAGAGGAAAAGTATTAGGAAAACAATTCATACTTTATAATATACCGAAAATTTTTAGCTAAAACATTTGAAGGTTCTTCTGCTATGATTTACCCTAACCAGAACCGTTCAAGGGGGGCACCTGGGTAGTTGCTCCGAGTGCCATGGAAGGCGTTCCGGCTGGGAGTTGACTACTTTTATCTACTTTTTCACTTTGATCACTTTTATTTTTGCTTATTTTTAAACTGGGAAGGAGGGAAAGGGGGCTGTAATTAATTTTTCCTCATACGCCATCAACTCTAGGAACGGCCCTGGGTACTTATCGGCTATATAATAAACACTATATAATTTCGATCGCGAATGATGTGAGCATCATACAAGAAACTGGTCATGCAACTTCTTTATACCACGCAATTAGCTTTGGTCGGGTTGGAAAATAAATTGTAGCTATATTTTGTTTAAGTGTTTAGTTTGTATTTTGGTTTGGTTTATGCAATCAAATTTGGGCTATATATTTGCACATTAGGGGTGGGGGGGGGGCGTTGGAAAAGCATAGCATATATTAAATACAGCAATGGTCAGTTTACGTATTTAATATATACTACGCTGCCCCCCCCCCTTCCTACTGGGCAAAGATATAGAGCTCAAATCTATCTAAACTATTGAGTAGGCCTATTCCTCATATTTTGTTTATTTCATTAGCACTAATCGCACTTCACTTCCCGAGTTTATATAACCGATAAGTAGCTGGCTCTGCCCCCTCTTTTCCATAAATCGCAAATATTTAGCGTAAATTATAGCCTGGGTAATTTGCCTTGAGAACTAACTGGAGCGAAAAAATATGTTAAGAAAACAATTCTTGCTTCATGACATGCAGAATAATCATAGTTAACACATCTTGCATGTTGACCCGCTGTACTTTACCCCCCTCCCCTCGTAAAGTGCAAATATATAGCCCAAATTATATATTTTGAATGCATTATCCCATCTCTAACTTGTTTTTCCGGTTTTTGTTTGGTCAGGTTTCGTTTCCAGTTTTTGTTTCAATTTAAACAAACACGGGTTGAAACAAAGAGAGACGCATTGCAAGAATAGCTGGAAAATATATAATTTGGGCTATTTATTTACAGATAGGGGGTGGGGTAAAGCATAGTGGATCTGCATTCAAAATGCGTTGGCTACAATTCTTCTGCGTATTATGAAGCAAGAATTGTTTCATTAGGATTAACCTAACTTCATTGCTTGGGAGCGGTGGTTATAAGACACAAGTACCATTTAATTTATCATTAGGATGTTTGTTCATCCGCGGAAAACAGGCCTCTGAAAGTGATCCATGAACCAATAGGAACTATTTTTCAAGATTACATGGCCTATGTTATTGTTATCATAGGCAGCGCAATAGTGCAGCTTAAGGGGTAATGTTTCTATAAATGAACTATTCAGTTAGCTAAGAAGTAAACTTACCTCTTTAGTCAGCACTGCATCCTAAATCCAAATTTAGCATTCGTTTGCATCGGAAATAAACTTCACCCACTCCTGTATTTACCATTTCAGGGTATATACTTGCACATTAGGGGTGGGGGTAAAATTCATTTCCAGCGCAAATGAATATCAAATTTGTACTCATGATGTAATTCTGTCCGTAGAGGTAAGTTTATTTCTTAGTTACATGAACAGTCCGTTAATATAGACATTAGCCTAAGTAAAAAGCAGTGTGGGTACAATGTGTTGTTTATTTATTTTATTTTATTTTAGACTAGGGCTTTTCGTATATGTAGATTGTATTTTACGTTATTCACTGAGGGCATATCAGTTCTTTAAAAAGATGGTCGTGTAAACTTTGGAGGGGAATCACTGGATTGGAAATCCTAAAATTCAGTGCCCTTTTTAAGAGACAAAGTGATCGGAGGCCAGCTATCCTCCTTCCTCCACGTCGTATTTTTCCCAAATGAATCCGATAGAAATTTGGAATAGCCGTTCGTCCGAAAAATTTTCCAAAGATCACTTTGCAAGGCCTCTGGGGTTGACACAACCTTCCAGAGTCTGGGGGTAGGGTTGTACGTTATGTTCCTAGGGTTACAAGGGTTTAATGGAAGGAATGATCGTGTAAACTTAAGAGGAGGTTCATTGGATCGCAAAGGTATAATTCTAGTCCCCTTTAAAGAGTAAAAAATGATGGAGGAGAAAAAGATTCCCCTCCTTGAGATTCTATATTCCCAAATTATATCCGATCCAAAGTGTGAGATAGACTTTTGTTCACAATAGTCAAAAAGAGCATATAAAAAAGTCTTCAGGCTGGACACAACTACCTAGAGCCCAGGGGCATGGGTTGTAAGTAATCCCCCAGGACATATATGGTACTTATGGAACAGACGGTCTTATAAACCTCGGAACGGATGGGGCTCGTTTAATTGGAAGTTCTAGTTCCTTTTTGAGTCAAAAGTGAATAGAAGGTAACCAGCAATCCCCCACCCTAGCTTATCATTCCCAAAGCACTCCTGATAAAAATTTTAAGAGAGCTATTTGGTTCAGCATAGTTGAAAGATCCTGTAATTATGTGTTTGAGGATGTCAACCTCCCCAAAGTCCACCGGGCAAGAACTGTTGTCGGTTTCCATGTGGGAAATTTGCCGTCAGGAGGAGGGTTTTTAGGATGAACTTTTCGGAGGAAATTTTAAACTGGGGGCTTTGACAGAATTCCTATACGAAATTCTTTAAATTTGTCTTACTTTTTCTTTGCCAACTGAAGTTCGCATGTGAATATGTTCTGGGGGAATGGCCCGAAGGGAATTTTCGGCAGGTTTGGATTTCCCAGAAAATATTTCCACGAAAGAGGGGATTTCTGGAGTGATTGGAAAAACGATCAGATATTCAATTCTTTTTTATATGGAAGTATGTTAAGGACAATTTTTCCGGGTAATTTTATGGTGGGCGGGGTGTGTTTTACATGGAAATAACTTCCACGGAGAAGTTTCCCGTAAGGGGAGGGAATTTTTTAATGGAGCATGAGCCAGATAAAATATATTGAAGGATTTGTTAAGCTAAATCAAAATACACTATGTGCTTGCCGGTTATCAAAAGGATGCATCAACAATATCTCATGAATGGCTTCGATGATTTTGTTGAAACTATTAGGAAATGCAACTTTTATTGAAACTCAGGATATGAAACACTTAAGACTTACTGCTAATGCTAATGCCACTACTAATGTTATAACTACTACTACTACTACTACTATTTGAGTCTTAGGCTATTTGATAGTAGATGAAAAGGTACTAGTTGGAATCTGATTGTCCAAACGGCAGATCAGGAACGCTAAGGGCGTTAAGTTGAAACTCTTAGGGCTGCTGCTACTACTACTGTGTTACAGATGCACAACTAGGGTCTAAATTAGAAATTTTCGAGAACGTTTATGCTGAAATAAAAGTAAATTAAAAGGTACTTTGTAACTGTTGGTTTTGAAAATAGTAAAGTTCATATTTCGGCAAGTACCTTTGGTATGCTGTCTTTAGCGCTAGAAAAAGGGAAGGGAAAACTAAAAAAAAATAAAATGGACGAAACAACAATCAAGTCAAAGCAATGAAATGGTGCTCCGTACTTTCGACTGAAAAAAACTTTTATCCTTAATATCTGACCTTTTTAAAATCTTACTATAGAATCCCCCATCCCATTGTAAAATTTTCCTGGAAAAATCCCTAGAAAACTTCGATTTCCATGAAAATTCTTTCAGTTGAATACCCTCCCCCATCTAAGAAAACAAATTTCTAAGGGCTGTGGGGAGTCTTGTCATTCCCAAAAACATAGTTATTGGATCTTTCTACTATGCTGACTCAAATGGTTCTCCAAATTTTTATCAGGTGACTTGGGGGGAGGGGTTCGGGTGGGGGCTAGTTTTTCTCCAATCTCTTTGGTCACGTAAAAGCGGCGCTAGAACTTCTAATGTTTGTTGAAACGAGCCCTGTTCTGACGTTTGAGGACCATTGGCTTTATACGATCATCCATGGGAAAATTCAACTCGGATCTGTGATCTTTGTTTAGGCAGACAATACAAAGTTCCCCATTTTCGTAGATATGACGTTGAAACTTTTATAAGAGTATTCTGTGACTCGCTGAATCTAATGATTAATCTTTATTAAGATCATTCGAACTTTTGGGGAATCCCCTTTTCGGAAAATAAGTAAATTTTCTCCGAGTCGTACCTTTTGATTGGCAGCATTAAAATTGATGAATTTTTTTTTATTTGGATTCAGTAAAAAAGGCCAATTCTTTTGATCTATCAATTATAATCAAAATTCCCTTTTTACAGCTTCGGTTACTTTTGTTCCGAGTCGCTCTCTACTTATAGTTTGTACTATAAACTGTTTGATGAAAAGGACTGCTAGTTTTTTCTCGTTACATTAAATTATAATGCAATTGGTTTATAAAAATTTTCTTATTATCTCTGTTTATACTGGATTGTTCATATATTTATTTTAAATATCAGTTGCCTCCCTGAAAGACTGTTTTAAGCCAGTAATTGTGGAAATTGAAGTTGATTTATCAAGCAAATCTAAATGATTTAGATATTCAAACGCATGGACAGCCAAAGCAGTCAAAAGTCGAACCTACAAATGAATTTTCAATTTGGCTAGCCTATACTTACCTCACACATTGATACAGTATTAACAAAAGCTTTTCTTTGGTTTTGTAATACAAAGACGAACATAGGTACCACAAATTTTGCGAAGACCCTACGGCGAACAGCCTAAATTCCATCCGAATTGGTGGTGGGTTCCTAAATCAGCTAATATATTATTTATTATAAACTCAAATAGTTCCATGCGCAAGTAATTATATAAATGTTTAAACCGCGATAAAATTTAAAGCATCGGTTTCACCTTCTATTGCATGAAGGTAATGTCATTTAGGCGTAGACTCCGAAGACCAGCCAGCAGCACTCATTATATCAGCAAGAGGTACAAATTTTGATAGCGTCCATGACGCCGCGTTGATCTTGTAACTTGTGCTTTCCTTTTTTTACGATCTTCTTATTCTGTGTCGAATGCCATATTTATAGCCTGATTTATCGAAGAAAAAATAGTTCCCGCCGCAACTTCTCTTGATGAAAACTTAGAAAAAGGAATGATGAATCTCTTTCTCTCATTTCTGATCGCCATGTTTGCATCTTATTTTACGTAGTTCAATAATATCCTCAGGGGACACAGGTTTGAATCTACGTGTAATGCTGGTAGAAAAATAGGTGATGATATTTCATGAGGTTTTAAGGTTTTGGGTCTAAACAAAGGAAGACATTTGAATGTTGCTTAATTATCAGAAAATTGTGTTGCACTGAAGGGTAAGGCATGAATTTCACTCCTTTGACGACCCGATGCTATAGCAGGAATGAATACCGTCTTAAGAGTAAGATCTTTCATATCGATATTCAACAAGTGAGGAAATCGAGTAGATTTAAAAACTTTAGGACACGACCCAGATCCCAGGCAGGAACTTAGTGTCGAGTTCGCGCTGATTTGTGCTAGAATTTTGTATCATTTTCTTCAAAAAAGTGTCTTTGAAAAAGCAAAAGCGATTGAAATGAGCGTGTACAAGAGATGGTTCCGCGAGAAAGGGCAGTTTCATTAATAGTTCAACGCAATTCAACGCTTCAAATCATAGGAGATATCAAGATGTTTAAATAGCTTTTTGATTTCTAAGGTGTAGCCTACCTACCATGTAATATCGACTGAGCTCTGGAAATGTATTCCGGTACCACAGTTTGAATAATATACCTGCATTACTTTATAGAATTATTTACATTACTTAATAGAAGTCTAGTTCTGTCTCCTCGTTTATGAAGTTGTGTCTCATTCCTAAATGCATGCCACCTCCAGTGGCTTTGTGGCGATTCTGATTTTTTCTAGAACGAGTTCAAAGCCTGATAAAGATGATGCTTCTCAAGAAA